>NW_015150532.1:1157755-1166131 GCF_000732505.1 Cyprinodon variegatus
CAAGAAAAAAGGGAAAAATTCAAGAAAAAAGGGGAAAAAACCCTAAGAGAAAAGTTTAAAAATAAAGTTAAAAAATTAATAAGCCTAAACAAACAATTATTTTAAGGTTAATAACATATAAAAAATTAAGTGCAAGTATCAGCATTAAAGTTTCTAAGCTTATGTTGAACCAAGAAAAATGTTTCTTTTAGTCTCAGTGTTTTTCATGAATTTTTATTAGAAGCACTTTTGTTATTTTTCTTTATATATTCGGGCAAGTTGGTGTTTCTTATTACATTGACATGAATTTTTGACATCAAAATATCCATATTTTTTAATGTTCCAAAGGTAACAAGGTTAGATTATTGGCTTGAAATTTTGATTTTCAAAGTATTTTGCTTAGTGCCCTATAAAGGGTTAAATTAAGTTTATTTGTTCTTGAATTGAGTAGGTAAGTGAGACACTTTGCCAATGCAACAAGACAATTTTACATTAAAAATAAGAAAAAAACAATGACATTGTCTTTTTTCAAGTGAATATTATGAAATTATCTAATTTAAGGAGTAACAATGCTCACTCCATTGGCAGATCATCTTATTTACCTACTCAAATTAAGGGTAATTACTCTTAATTTAAGACATCTTTACTTATTTCTAGTGTTTTTGTCCTGTGTAATATTTTGTAGGAAAAAAAATGTACTGAAGCATTAACAGATTGTCTTTTTTTTTTTTTTTTTGTGGGGGTGTGGATTTAGGTTTACACTGATCCAGAGGACCATAATGTAAGTTTTATATGAAACAAGGCATGAATATTCCTTTGCTATAACTGGGGCAGATTTAGGAAATTTGGGGCCCTTGGCAAAAAGGGCCAAAAAGGGACAACAAATAAAACAGACCCATTGTACAGATACATATTTTTATAGAATAGACGTATTATTTGATCTACCTTTTGTCCCTCTATTCTTTTCCCTTTTCTTGCTGTTTTTCACTCTGTTTTCTTTTGTCCCTTTTTCTTTTCATATTGGCAATGAGCTCAGCTGACTTAATGCTGTCTCAAAAGGAATCATCCTTCCTGTGTTTTCAAAATGGTGACAGCAAAATTTAATAACCCAGTCCTTCTTTTCACTACAGACAAGACACGATCTGCTTATCTCTTCCCCATTTTTCATTTAAAAGAAATGATAGATTCATGAGTCATGACAGTAGACAAGAGAGAGGAGAGCAGGGTTGGGGCTATGAATCAACTTGCTCTGGAGAGCAGAGTTTGGTGCTTTATATGTTGTCACCAAAGTCTCCAGTTACAAAAAAAGTCACTAGATTTTGGGCTTTGGTGCTTTTTTGTAATAAAAGCACTAGATGGGTCTAAAAAAGTCGTTAAATATAGCAAAAAAAGCGCTAAGTTGCAACACTGCTCTTCCCACTGTTTGTTTTTAAATGATTTGCTGCTGTCTGTTTGGACCTTTCTGAACATGCGCAGCAAATGGACTGATCCAGTGTGGAGGACACTGAAGGGCGGGCCTCCAACACACAATATTATAAGCATTCTGATGGAATTGAACTAAAGTATTATCATCATTAACATAACTAATGTGCACAAATAAGTATTAGCTGTATTAACCGCACATGTTAAAGGAGTTTTATAGGGGTCCCAGGAACTTTGGGCCCTAGGGAACTGCCTAGTTTTACCTAATGGTAAATCCACCCCTGCAGTAACTTGAGGCATTGTTTTTTTTTTTTTTACTTGCAGTGCATCATCGAGTCCTACCAGTTTAACTTCAGATACTCTGAAGTTGGACCAGAAATGGGCATACTCAGGTGTGCTTACATTTCCCTGTGATTTAAACACATAGACACTGCCTATAAATGCACCGCTTCAGTCAATGGTTTATAAACCTCTTTCTGAAAAAAAGGAACAATGAGATGCAGATGCAGGTGACCCTGGAGGACACTAAGACAGCCTCAGTGCTGCTCATCAGGAAGCTCTTCCTGCTTATGCAGAACCTGGGCGTCCTTCCCAGCAACGTCCACCTCACCATGAGGCTCTACTACTACGACGACAGTAAGACTTCAACTTTTTAACTGTTGCAGAAAATTAAATAATAAAACATTACCCTCTACCCAAACCACGGGTCTACAGCCATCAGCACAATTAAATCACAAAGCAATGTTTTTAAGAATTACATTGTGGCAGTTTTTTTCAGTTTTGTTAAACTGTGTTGAAATTTCATGACAAAAATATTAAAAGTACCTGTAATACTTCTTTGGATCTATTTTTCTATTTAAAACATCTTTAAACACAACAACAAAAATCATCTTTAAACACAAAAATGAAAATAATATAGAAGACCTATTTATCCTCTTTTTGCTGTCGTTTTTCTATATTTTATAATCTAATAACAGAAATAAATTTGTGGTTCTTTGAAATAACAGATCTGTGTGAATTCAGGTACAGGTAAGCAGTCCATTCTAAGATGACAACAAATTTCTTTTATTATAAACGTTTAGTTTTCCTTTTTCTAAGCAGTTCAGGCAATATTAGAAGTTTCTTTTAGCCGAACTGAAGTCGGAAATCTCCCTTTGGACGGTAATAGTTGCAGACCGCCTCACCGTGTGTAAATATAAATGAGTTTCAAAGGAAATATGACCTTAAAAAGGCCATTTATTTCAGGGTTGAGTAATGAAAAAATGACTGAAAACCAGAAACAACACAAAGACTTGACATCCAATGTTTGCAGAGAAGGATTAAAGATGCGAGCCTTTAGTTAAGAGGTATAAAACATTTAGTACAGATGCATGAGGACAGCCAAGTTGCAATAACAAGCTATCATCAGAAATCAACTGGGATGTTAATAAAAATAATACAAAAATCAGATCAGAAATTAGAGCCTTTTGTAGTTCACATGAATGTAAGCAATTGATCTATAATTAAGATAGAAAAAAAAGGTAAATGTCTTTTAAATTAACATCAAGATTCTTGTTGGGTCAATTCAAAATGTTAATAACTGAAGAAACATGTTGGTAGAATGAAGGTTTCTCAAAAACTTAAAGCCACCAGGGTGTGAATCATCAAGTTGGAAACAACAGTTTTTTCTTTTATAGCTGTTAGTTGTGATGAAGTCATTTTCATCTTTGATTTCCATTCCTAAGAGAAAACAAAAAAAACGAAGAAAAAAAAACCAACAAAGCACAGAGAATCAAGTTGTTTGTTTTCTCTGCTTTTAAAGTCACCCCTGCAGACTACCAACCACCAGGCTTCAAGGAAGGGGTGTACGACCGGATCTGGTTTCAAGGGATCCCGGTGCACTTTAAAGTGGGCCATGTGGAGACAAGCTACCACTCACTGAAAGTCCGAGTGTCTGTGGACCAAGGCCAGGTGAAGAAACTAGAGGAAGGAAACGAAGTGAAGGAAACAGCCATCCAGGTGGGTTCAGACTGCAGCACAGCATCACAGTCCACCATAGATCCTTTCTTTGTTTTGTTCCCTTATGTTGTTTTTGCTGTTGTAGAATCCTCCTGCAAGAAAAGCTGATAAAGGCACTCCCTCTGACGATGGTAGGTGAACATCTCCGTCTGGAAATTCAACCACTTAAAAGCATTTTAAACTGCATTACCTTTGCTTCAAACAGAGTCTGGGCAGTTTAAGAAACAACCAAGACCGCTGAGAAAGGTACAGGACAGTATGGAGATATGACGGAAGCAAACCTTATAATGTGCAGGATTTTACATGAATTAGAACAAAAGGTAAGAAGATCTTTTTCCTTTCCGTCAGCAGAAAAAAGCGGCTACTAAATCTGGGGCGAGGAAGAAAATGAGGATTTAGGCCAGGAGTTCAGCACGGTGTTACCCGAGTTTATTTACATCCACTGTTCAGGATCTGCTTCAGTTTATGGGATTTCTAACCACGAAGCTACAGAGATCATTAAAGAGATCATTTTAAAAAAGAGCAAACTTACTGTAAAGAGTTCAGTTCATTAGTGCAGAAATGTGTTCAGTGGTCACTGAAATAAAACCTGGTTGTTAACAGCTCGTGTTTTAGTGTTATTCATTTAGTTAGTGCTGCAAACACATCATTCTTTAATTGATCCCCATCAATCAGAGCTGGTTTCTCTGAACATTCCCTCCTTCTGACGGCTCCTTCGCTCTGGTCGCTGCTCACACTTCCTCTGGCGGGCGGGCGGGGGTCTAAAAGAGGCTGTCCACGTCTCCCATCTCCACAAACACAGTCTTTAGCTGGGAGTAGAACTCAATCGTCACCTGGCCGTTCTCCCGTCCTATACCTGATAGATGGAAGGACGGGAAATGTACGCGATTATTGACATTTATCATTGTCAGGTGACAAACACAAACTTAAATGTTTGGACAGAATTATAAAAGGCAGAAAGAAAACCTAAAAAAAGGTCTGCAGTTGCATATTCTCTATTGTTTAGAATTCACCTATTTAGCAAACCAAGTCCTGTGAATGATCCGAACTCAGTCTAAACTTAGCTGTTCATTCAAAGGCATTGCAGCGTTGTTGGAGAACATAAGTGAACAAACGGCTTCTTAAAGGCAGAGGAACACAGCAGACGGGTCACGGGGAAAGTGGTGGAGAACTTTAAAGCAGATCTGAACATAAAATATCCTTTAAACAATATCTGACTTCTATGTGAAAATGAAAAACTTTAGCAACACTGCAAGATTTGCAGTTCTTTTCCATGCCTGCTTTTCCTATTTTCGTTACACCTGCTTCTAAAGCTTATTAGAGCTCTGCTGATGATCTAAATGGTTTCAGTCAGGTGTTAATGGAGCAGAGACGCATCTGAAAGTTTCAGGACAGTGACCTTTTTAAGAGCATTAATTTAGGAAATGAGGGCAAGAAGGAAGCCATTTGGCGGCCACAACAGATGCAGAAGATATACTGGTTTGACTGGTTGAAATTTTTGGATTTAAGGGGCTCGCTTTGCTTCAAGACAACCCTAAACATGCAGCCAGAGCTGCTGTAGATCTCAGCTTCAGAAATGGCTTATTCAAAGTCCAGCAAAAATGCAACGGAGAAGCTTGCAGGACTCAACAACAAAATAAAAGACTGACTGTGTGTTGAGAGAATGTGAAGATGCTCCCCCTGAAATAATTTCAGTAAAATCTTTAAAAAGAGTTCAGCCCTTCCATGAGTCTTTCTTAGCTTGAATGTGAGAGATGGAAAGGCTGAATCCTTTATTGTCTATATCACCCAGAATGCTGTGCGCTTCTGGATAAGCATTCAGGAATATTTTACACATTTGATCAGGTGTTTGTTGTGATACGTGTCGTCATCATTTTATTGCCTGCTCCAGCACTATATAATAATATAATATATATAACAATACTAATGTATTATTATACCAGGGGTCTGAAACCTGAGGCTCTGTGGAGGTGTAGCTTATTTGATCCCTACAGTGGCCCTATAAAGTGGTTAAAAATTGACTAATTTTTACATATAGTAAATGAAATACTTTTCTTAGAAGATTAAGTTGCTTGTTAAAGATTGTTGGAATTTGACTTTTAAAACAGAACGATCTTAAAGAACCAGGAATATATCATACAAACAACATTTCTTTTGCCATGAAGAAACTATTTTTATTTTTTACTTTAATAATATTGTATAAAAAAAAATGAATGCTTCTTCTTAGTAAAATGTTGATGTTTTGTCCTTGTTGTAACCCCGTAAAGCACATGAAATAATGCTGAGGAAAATACAATTCAATTTTTATAAAAGCTGGACTGTCACTAAACATTTAATTATGACAAAAACAACAACAGTTTATTGAATAATTTTAAATAAATTAGTTATTTGTGTCATTTGTGATGGATTAGGCATCTCTGAACTATTATTTTATACATTTTCTGTCTGCTACATTTGTCTGATTATATTAATCAGGATTAGGGTTGATACTGAAAACGTTGTATAAGGATACAATACTCATTTCAAAATTACTTGATACAGCCATCTAAAGTGCAGAATAGTGGAAAATGCACTTTCAGAACACTGTGTGATTGAATAATTCTGTGCATTTTTCAGTTTCAGACTTTTTTTTTTAACAGGTGCAGATGCTGAGAATTATTTTTGTTTAACTGGTTTGGCTTGTGTCATTGTTATGTCTGCAAAACATAGCCAAGGAAGGAACACTTAATTTTAATTTTGTAAGTTTTTTTTAATCAAGCTTGCTTAATATTGTGCACAGCATACAACCTCAAAATATTATTCTTATTGTTTTTTTTATTTATTTCTTGTATTTTTTTAGTAATGAAAATATTTCTGTTGAATTTTAGAGTCTTTTTTTTATTCTTGTGGTATCCAAAAGGGTATCGAGTATCGAATATTTGACTTAGTATCGGTATCGAGTTGAAAAGTTTAGTATTGTGACAACCCTAATCAGGATATTTAAAAAACAAACAGATTACTTCCCACTGATAATGAAGATGTACATTGATGAGATACTTTGGGTGTTAAAGTCTTCAAAACTAAAAGCTGTTTGGTATGTGAAGTGGCAACAGATTGTATTACAAACTTTTCTTTTTTTATTTTTTTTTCATGCAATATTTGCGGCTCTAAAGGACTTTTATGAAACTGGGCTCCAGTTAAAATGGCTCTTTGGATTAGAAAGGTTGCAGAACCCTCGATTAGAAGGTTGACCACTCCAGGAAGCCTTTAGCCCCCGTTCCCTTGGAAAACACTTAGTCTGTACCTGACATTTTGAAGCCTCCAAATGGAACCTCCACCGGAGTGATATTGTAGTTGTTGATGAAACAGGATCCGGCTTTGAGCTGTTCCACCACACGGTGAGCTCGGGTAACATCCCTGGATACAGAACGGTGCATTAGGCGAACAACAACCTTTACATCATTTACATGCTCTTAATTACATTTTCTTAAAGAAATACAATGATTAAAGAAGGTACGCTTTCTCCCCAATCATTTCTCCTTTGAGTTTAGGCATAAATACTTCCATTTGGCTGTCTGATTTTTTTTAAAAACACACACTGACCTTGTGAAGACACCAGCAGCCAGACCCAGTGTAGTATTGTTGGCCCTCTGCAGAACCTCCTGCTCCGTTTCAAAAGACAGCACAGACATGACGGGACCAAAGATTTCCTCTTTCACACAGGTCATCTCATCAGTGCAGTCACCTGTGGGCAGGTAAAGGAGACCAGGAGAAAACCTGACAGCTTTTATTGGGTTTATACAATTTAATCAGCTCATGTAAATCGCTAAAATCCGTTTTAATAGAATCACAGCCAAAGTTTCATTAAATATAAAAGGAATATGTATTCTCTGCATGCTTTGATGACAACATTACAAAAGACTAAAGATAATGTTCTTGAGTTTACTTCTGTTTTCTGGGTTTTTGTCTCCCCCTGCTGGACCCTCTGAGTTGGTAGTTTTTGAATTAACCAAAGTTATTTTACATGTTTTGAAGTTCGTTAATAAAAAAAAAAAAACAGAGTAAAAAGTCTTACCGAGGACACACGGCGTCATGTAGTATCCACCTCTGAGTTTAGGATCCGATGGGACAAAAGGTTCTCCTCCACACAACACCTTGGCTCCCTAATAGCAGCAGCATGACGCATGTCAGCGGTAAATCCACAGACATGGGGGTAAGTGTTTTAAGAGCTGTACCTCTTTTTTTGCTTGCTCTACAAAGGATAAGACTTTGTCCAGATGTGGCAGGCTGACCAGCGCTCCCATTCTGGTGCTCTCCAGCAGTGGGTCTCCTATTGTAATCGCCTGAGTTCTCCTAACCACCTCCTTAACGAACTCGGCCATAATGTCCTTCTGCACGTACACCCTGGTGCCATTGCTGCAGACCTGTGAGTTAACCATTAAAAACGTAAAGATATGAAGACAGAGCTGGACCCAAAATACACAGGTGTGATAAATACTCTCCATATGCATTTTGAATGTTTTATGCATGCAGATTTAATACCATGAGGCCCAAATATATCACAAGCATGAGGTTATGCTCCTTCTCTGCTCTCTCTTGTTTTTTATGCACCAGATTTTCTCCTACTCTCATGTTGATCTGTTTCTGTGCGCTTCTGTAAAATTTGTGGAACCAATCTGAGAAAGTAAACTGCAGGTGACTGGATACTTTTAGGAAAATCCTGCCCCTTGAAACATTACTGCTTTCTTCCTAGTTGTGGCTATTAATGTTAGCAAATGTCTTTAAGCTAATTGTTGCTCTTTTAAAAAGTTAAGTCAGGGTTTGGTCAGGGTTTTCACCATGGATAAGAGGTAAATTTTTTAGTCAGTCAAAGGTTCTTTACATGTAAATAAAATGAGTGTGTCGGCCTGATTTTCGGTTTAAGTGTAGTGGAGCGTAATCATTAAGCGTAATTTCACAATAAAAGTATAACTTGGTCACAAATGTGTTTTAACAACA
>NW_015150532.1:1167230-1181144 GCF_000732505.1 Cyprinodon variegatus
CTTAAAAAGTCTTAAAAAGTCTTAAATTTAACTTTCCTTATTGCCTAGCTGCAATTAGAAAAAGCTGTAATGTCTCTAGAGGTGAGATTTCCTTAAAACTAGCCAATCAGTTTACTTTTTCAGGTTGGTTCCACCCTCAAAGTGACAAAAGTTGACACAAGCACACGTGTTTTCAACCAAAGTGCTGCTATGAATATTTATTATCCTTATGCTGTCTTGTTATATTGCTGACTTCATCCGAACCAGTATGCTCTACCTGGCCTTGAGACAGGAAGTTGGCCATGAGCGCTCCTCTCACGGCGTTCTCTAGATCACAGTCCTTGAATATGATCACAGGAGATTTCCCCCCCAGCTCCAGAGTCACCGGCTTTATTCCCTTTGATGCCATTTCCATGATCTGAAAGTCACATTAAAGACGAACCATCAGTCCTTCCTTTATAGAAATATTAAATTGAATAGGGTAAAACACAGACCTTCTGTCCTGTGGGCACACTTCCTGTGAAGGACACCTTAGCGACATCAGGGTGGTGACACAGTAAGCTGCCTGTTTCCTGTCCACCCTGCACCACATTGAACAGCCCCTCTGGAGCTCCAGCCTTGGCATAGATCTCAGCCAGTAGCACCGCTGTCACTGGTGTGACTGGTGATGGCTTGAACACCATGGAGTTACCTGTTTTGGAGAACATGAAACAGGATATCAAGTGAGGCCTAAATTCTTGGACTTATTGTTTGTATAATGATTGCTCTCACTCTGTAAAATTATGTTAAGCTTTGTGCATATTTTGGATAGATATGTTCTGAAAACTCTTTTAGATTTACTACCGGATGGTCAGAAGTTTAGTGTTAAAACACACTACGGCTAAAACATTCAAAGCTGTCGGTTCAGTTCATCCTTAACATGAACTAGTTCTAAATTAAGTCCATCCAGGTGATTTGAATAAATTGATTTGCGTTGATTTGAACTGCCTCTTCTTCTTTGCTCAAAATTCACATGACATTTGGATGGAAGCATATTCTCCTTTTTTTTTTTTTACTATAGTTTTATTTTTATCGGCGTACTTTTTTAGAAGAATCTGTAAGATAGAACTGAAACTTCCCACAGTATTCTCTAGCTTTTATCTTTTAAATTATTATTTTTGATTGAAAAATTGAGAATTTATTTTAGAACATGTTAAAAAAATACACCCATAATTGGTAAAGCTTATAGAGCGGCTCAGGTTATCCTGAGCTATCTCTATAGTTATGCTGCTATAGGCTTAGACTGCCGGAGGACATAGGGACCCCTTTTTCATCATTCGGCTTCATTCTATCTCTATTCTCCCATTCTGCAGAATTTTTTTGTTCAATCTCTAACGTTATGCTCTCTCTGGTTTTTACTCATAGTAGCTTCGCCTCGTCTGTTCCCGTTCAGCTGTGCTGCTGCCATCAACACTTTTGTTTATAGATGTTTGACCTCAGTCTATTTTTCACTGTAGTCCTGTTTCTCTGACTGTGATGGCTGGATGTGCTCTCTTTATCCCCTGACATGGGAGCTGACTCGGAGCTCTTCTGCCTGGCTGTGTGTTTCCTGGATGGGGCCGCCTGTGGAGCTGGTTGATAAATTCTTTTGTATCTTTGCTTCTTTCTGTATGTCTGCTCCTGTCTCCTTGAACCCCAGTCAGCCTCGGGAGATGGCCGCTCACACTGAGCCTGGTTCTGCTGGAGGCTTCTTCTTGTTAAAAGGGAGTTTTTCCTCTCCACTGTTACTACAAGCATGTTTGGTGTTAGGGATTGCCTTCTAGTCGATGCAATCGACTGGTTTTTCTTAGGTAGAAAACTTTGAATCAATTTGACTGGATGATCCGGTGAACTGTAAAGTGCCTTTAGATGACGTGTTGCGAATTGGCGCTATATAAATAAACTGAATTGAACTGAACTATTTCTTGTGCTAATTTTGAACAGTTTGCCCTAATTTGGAGTAGAATGTCTTTAGAGCTTCAGAAGAATCTCCCTACCACAGGCCAGTGCTGGAGCGGACTTCCAGGCAACGATCTGGAAGGGATAATTCCAGGCGCCGATGCCTACGCACACTCCAAGAGGCTCCCTGCGGGTGTAGGCAAAGGATCCCCCAGGTAGCTGAACATGCTGGCCTTGGCAGAAAAGAAGCAGAAAACCATTTAAAACAGAGGATTCGTTTGGAGAACTGATTTACTACACATTATGTCAATGGCTAAAGGAAAAATATCAGATAGATTTTTGGTCCAATTAGGCTCAGGGGCTTTGAATGAGGCATTACTGTGCTAATATGTTTGACAGGATCTGAATTAGATGATGGGATATTCAGAGATTTTGTTTTATCATCCAAATTTCACCATGACATTGTCCTTTACTTTATATGTCGTATTTTGCCTGTATTTTATCCATTGCAAACTGGAGCGGTTGACCTTTCATCTTTTCTAAAAAGTTTTATACACCCTTCACATCACCATACCCATATTTATTTTAGAAAGCAAGTAGAAATAAAACAAATGGACAAAAGCACTGCATACGCAGCTGGTACCAACCTGCCAAAGTGCTGGCCACTCCTGCATAATATTCTATACACAGTCTAGCAGAGTCCACATCTAAACGGGCCTCAGTGATTGACTTCCCATTATTGACCACCTCCATCTCAGCGATCTCCTCTCTCCTGCTCTGTGTAAGACAACCAGGGGTTAATACCTTTAAATGAATCGCTGTTGGAAAGACTAAATGATATAAAACTTGAAACACCTCGATTAAATGAGCAGCTTCTATCATGATCCTTGCTCTCTCCATCCCTGACATTCTGCTCCAGGGACCAAACGCCGACTTAGCCGCCTCCACAGCCTGACTGACCTCCTCTTTACCACATGGCTCCAAA
This sequence comes from Cyprinodon variegatus, assembly GCF_000732505.1. NCBI lineage: Eukaryota > Metazoa > Chordata > Actinopteri > Cyprinodontiformes > Cyprinodontidae > Cyprinodon > Cyprinodon variegatus. Next base: position 1,170,112 of record NW_015150532.1, read on the forward strand.
TGGCACAAGACACGGCCTGTAGGTGGAAACAAGAAACAAGACAATGAGAAAGATAAGCTGCAGAAAAATATTAAAACAACATTACTTTTCTAGATCAGTAAGGAAAAAAATTCAAGTCATACTGATCTGTTGCCTTGCTAAATTATTTATTCTCCTTTTGAGGTGTTTTTCTGTCTGTCTCAGCTTTGAGCATCTATGTTTCTTATTTTTGTTTGTAAAGGAGTTTAAGCTTAGTCAGATTTGATAAAAAAAATAATAAAAATCTATAAACACCCTTTTTTAATATAGCAACATATTCTATATTGACTCAAAGTCTGGACTTTGACTAGACCATTGTACCGCATGAATAAGCTTAGATCTTTAGAAACACACTGCAACTCTGGCAGTATATTTACCCTTATCCTGTTTGAACCATCATCATCTTTTTTTTTACCTCCTAAAAACCATTCCCTAAGCAAGACACTGCCACCGCCATGCTTTTAAAGAGAAGATGATGTGTTTAAACATAAGAAGTTTTCTACCTCATATAGTTTTGCATTTGGTCCAAAAGTTTCTATTTTGGCCTTAGAGACAAGTGTGGAAAAACTATGGCGAACACGACTTCTGAATCAAGACTTTTATTCACAATTATGCAATATGCATGTTGAACTTATAACATTAGAGTCCATAAAAAGAAACATGGATGCAGGAAAATTCTTTTGCAAAGGCGTTGTACAACACAAGTGATACATATTTGCTGAAAAACTGCACCTGCATACCAAGTTTTTAACTGATATTGTTTAAGGCTTAAGAATAAGTCATTATCAAACATCAGTGAGCAAAGTCCATTGAGGAAACAGCCTTCGCTGTTTGACTTACCCGTGGCGGGTTCATAAACTTTCTCCTTATCGCGTTTTTCTAAGCTTCTCCTTCTCTGTCCAGCCCAGTAGTTTAGCGGGACGTTGATGCTCACCGAACCCGTAGACAAGCACCTTACTGCGGCAGAAAGCGTGGGAGCGGAAGCGGGGAGAAATCTCCGGATCATTTTTTATAACCGACCTGTTTACCCCAACTTTAAACACTGACTGTAAACAGGAGAGAAAAAAAAAACAACCATACAGGTTAAAGTCATGCGAAAAGTCCGAAACAGTTGATTATAAACGCGAACATTTCCTCGAATCGTAATATGTGCTGATATTTTTGTAACAGCTTTAGCTCTCCTACGCACTTACAGAAAAAACTTCAAATAAACCGTTGAGGCAATTATTATAGCTTCTACTATAATTGTGAAGTCAACATTTCGACAGTTCTGCACAAGCTTAGCAAGAGGCGGGGCAAAGTGACGTTGTCAAACAGCGACCATTAGAAAGATGCGCGCACGCCGCCATATTGCGAGTGGCATTTTTAATGATTAGATCACTTTGAATGGCAGTGAAACGCAAAACAATTGACAAAATCTTAAACAGTACAATGAATTTGTTGCAAATTAAAAGATAGAAACCTAAAGCTACAAACTCATTGTTATTTTAAAGCAACTATTAAGAATAAGTAAACAAAAAAGGCGGAGTAAACTGACGTTGTCAAACAGCGACACTTAGAAACATGAGCGCACGCAACCATATTGTGAGTGGCACTTTTAATGATTTAGATTAACAATAATGGTAGTGAAACGCAAATGATGTTACAAAATATAAAACAATACAACTATAATTTTATGACTTTGTTGCAAAATAAAAGATAGAAACCTAAAGTTAAAAACACATTCTATTATTTTGAAGCAACTAATTAGAACAAATAAATAAAAAATCTGTAAAATCTCTAATTACTTTTTTTATTGATTCAGTCAGAAGTCAATTTTTTCTCTTCAACACTAACAGCACTAAACACAATTAAATAAAAAGATAAATCAAGGTGCTAAATACATTTTCATTCCATTTAGTTTGCTTTTTTTAAATGTTTTTTTTAGTTTTTTTTTTTTTAGAGAGATACTACTTTCAGCAGCAGACAGAAGAGGCAGGAAGTCTTCCTGTGCCATCTCTGTCTGCACATGTTTGTTCCTCTGACCAAATGCGGGCAGAGTAGCCAAAAATAGTTCGAGAGCAGCATTACATCAAAAATAATTTTCCTCGAGGAGAATAACGATCTTTTTTTAAAAGAAAACCAACTTAAATCTGCTTTTCCTATCTGTTCTGCCACCGCTCAAAGAAATGTATAAAAACAAAACACTTGATAAAACTTATTTCTGAACGTAAATGAAATTAAAGTTAATTTCTAACATTAAAGATGGTCATAACGGTGTGGGCGTGTTCAGTAAGTGGGAGGAGCTTCCCCGCAGTGACGTTCTAGCGCAGCGGCTCTGGCAGCACATTGCAGCGATGGCCGGAGACAGTGAGGCTCTTCTCAGGGACCGGGATGAGAACACCAACGTGATTCGGCAACCTTTTCTCATCGGTGTCTCCGGTGGCACAGCTAGCGGCAAGGTTGGCCTTCTTCTTAGCCGTTCCCTGACAAATCTTAATAATTTTATTACTTATAATTGAAGTCGCAGCTGCCGTTGGCACAGTAACGGGATGCTAAAGCTAATGAGCCGCGTGGCTGCTGTGACGCATCGGGCACATTGTCAGCCACATCACCTGTTCATCATAACCGCCCGGGATATCCGCTCGGTCCGGGGAGTCGATCAGCTGTGAACCTGAACTTAGTGTTTATTTTCCCCTTATATCTGTTATTTTTCAGTCCAGCTGGTTTCCTTTCCTTCAGCTCTGCCATGCTGCTACCCTGGGCTGGATTCCATCACATGTTAGCGGATTCGGTAAAACAATAGCTAATGCTAACGGGACGAATCTGTTTGTAAACATCGGTGAGCTCTGTGCTTTTCCGAATCCGTTTTATTTCAGAAAAATATGAAAAATCATTCACTAGAAATCTTTCTCTTAGTATTTTTTTTTATTAATTCAATTATTAATATTGTTGTATCGAGATTATGGGCGGATGGTAAGCACAATGTCCGCGCGAAAGTGCCGAATAAAAGATTTCGCCCACGTCTGTTCTCTCATGTAGGAGCAGCCAGTAGCTGCAGCGTGGGATGACAGGCATCGGAACAGATGCGCTTTAACATGTGAGACTCTGAGTGATCAGTTAGTCCACAATGAAACCTGTCAAATAAAAAAATAAATAAACACGCCTTAGATGGTCGGGGTCCATGATGTTTTCAAGAAATCACAGATTTAAGTTTCTTTATGAAATTAATTTAAAGCCATATGTTATTCCAGTTTGAAGCCATCAAGTCCACACTAGAAATACAATATAATATGTTGCATCGATTTATGAATTAGGGAAGAGGATTAAGGCCACTGTAAAAATAAAATGGAAAGTTAACTGATTTTTTAATTTTTTTTTTCATTTTAATATGGGAAAAAGTCAGTATTCTGACTTTAATCTTAGTATTCTGACTTTAATCTTAGTATTCTGACTTTAATCTTAGTATTCTGACTTTAATCTTAGTATTCTGACTTATTTCTCAGAATTCTGACTTTAATCTCAAAATTCTGACTGTTTTTCTCAGAATTCTGACTGTTTTTCTCAGAATTCTGACTGTTTTTCTCAGAATTCTGACTGTTTTTCTCAGAATTCTGACTGTTTTTCTCAGAATTCTGACTGTTTTACTCAGAATTCTGACTGTTTTTCTCAAAATTCTGACTGTTTTTCTCAGAATTCTGTTTTCCTCAGAATTCTGACTGTTTTCCTCAGAATTCTGACTGTTTTCCTCAGAATTCTGACTGTTTTCCTCAGAATTCTGACTGTTTTCCTCAAAATTCTGACTTTTTTTCCTCAAAATTCTGACTTTTTTTCCTCACAATTCTGACTTTTTTCCTCAAAATTCTGACTTTAATGTAGATGGGCACCATTAAGGAAGAGATGTGGGAGCACTCAGCTTCACTGACAAAGATGTGAGCTGTTTGGGAGGACCAGTAACACAATGGTGGAAAATGATGGAATCAGGTAGCCTGATAAACCAGACTAAATGTGAAATTAAATATGATTTTGGTGGCTGGGGCTTTTTTACTAGGCTAGAAATTAGGTGACTTTTTAGGTTCCCGACGGACCCCCGGTGATGCTATTTGATTAATGGAAGCAGAAGGTGATTTTAAAACAAGAGAGCTAGTTTAGTCTCTAAAACAGACATGGCTACAGCTTTTTTATTTTTTCAGTGGCCCCAATCCTCTCCCTTAACGAATATTGTGTTCGTATGATACATCTTTACATTTAAGCCCCGCCCCTCTGATTTATTATCGTGTGGATGATGTCATATCCCTTTGCGGTGGGTCTTTTTATAACCACCTGACTTAGTGTTACCCTTCATCAGCCTATAAGGTTTGAAATAAAATTTCAGCCAAATATATTATTTTGGTTGGACACCATTAAGTAGCTGCTGCAGCATTTGGTTTTAAAAAATGCATTCTACTTTGAACTGAACAGATGATTCTCAAAGTATAAATTATATTTAGAAGGGGATTGTAATAAAATGTGTAGGTGGTGTTAGTGCTCTGATTCAAGGGTGTATTTCAACCAATTTGTCTTAAAAATGCTGCATTTGGTCGAATTAATTGCTACTGCCACGGGGGGCAACAAAACCGATTGCTGCACAGTTTTATTGGCACAAAGACACCTAGGCCTCAGGAGGGGAGGGGATTGCTCAGTCAGCAATGAGCTGCTGGGGTTAGTGAGTGCACTTGATGGTCCACAGTGCAGCTTTATCATTTAACTCGCTGCTAAAGGTAAGGCGTGCGCCACCTAAGGTAGGGAGGGGAAGATGGACTGGATGGGTTTAATTTGGCCTGCTGAAAGTTTGATGTTTACTATTGGTTCCTTTTTTTTTTTTTTTAAACAGTCATCTGTGTGTGAGAAGATCATGGAGAAGCTGGGCCAGAATGAAATAGACCACCACCAGCGACAGGTGGCCATCCTCAGCCAGGACAGCTTCTACAAGGTGCTGACTCCAGAGCAGAAAGCCAAAGCACTAAAGGGCCAGTTCAATTTTGACCATCCAGGTATGGAAAGACGTTAAAACTCTTCACATTGACAGGACCTGTTTCTTTGCTGTTTGAAATTAAGCCAGTAAAGGATTTAAAAAAATTAAACGTATCATGTTCCTTTGCTTTCCCCTTAGATGCCTTCGACAACGAGCTCATCATGCAGACGCTCAGACTGATCCTTCAGGGAAAGACTGTGCAAATCCCAGTTTACGACTTTGTCACCCATTCCAGGTGAGCGTTTCCCTGACTCACCAGCTCAGATTATTTTTGTCTCCCACAGGAGAGTGATTTTCACTTACTAGTCATAATAAGAAGTCCTGTAAAGTGATTATTTTGGTGCTTTTCTTCTGGTCCTGAGTTTTTTTTTTAAAATCATGTCTGAATGCAGTCAGCCACAGAGAAAAGGAAACTTTTCTGTGTGTTGTTCCAGGAAAGAGGACTTTGTTACGGTGTATCCGGCAGATGTGGTCCTGTTTGAGGGCATCCTCATGTTCTACTCTCAGGAAATCAGGGACCTGTTCCAGATGAAGCTGTTTGTTGACACAGATCCAGACACGCGGCTCTCGCGTCGAGGTGTATAGAAAGATCGGACGGGACACACACAGCTGCCACATAATATTTTGTCACTTAGACTTGTTTATAAGTAACTTAAAACATCTATTTTTTGAAACGTTAAGTTGACTGTCAGGCAAACTATAGCACTTGGATTCTACAGGGCTGAACTCTGCTAAACATCTTACCATGTGTGTTTTCTTTTTTCAGTTCTGAGGGACATCAATGAGCGTGGCAGAGAGCTGGAGCAGGTGCTCAGTCAGTATATAACTTTTGTGAAACCGGCCTTTGAGGAGTTCTGTTTGCCGGTAAGAAAAGCTGCCAGGATTTTCCTACAATGACAGATATTGGAGTTTAAAAAAGCTGAAATGTCATTAATATTTATTATACATTTAGAATTTGGTTTTCAGTGTATATTTACTCCAGAATTGTGATCTATATTTCGATGATATAAGAAACTGGGGACCAGTTTCTTGTCATAATGTAAAGCAAATATGTGAGAAATCAATGCTGCAGTTGCATATTTGATCCACTAGGTGCTAATGTCTCGTTTTGCTTTTGTTGTTGAGAAAAATGTTGATTTCAGCTTTTAATTTGAGCTGCATTGGTAAATCATTGGATTTCCTTTAACTAGAAATTTCTTTCCCTTCTAGACCAAGAAATATGCAGATTTGATTATTCCCAAAGGGGCAGATAACCTTGGTAAGTGAAGGCTGGTTGTTGTTTGTATAAACACAGTAGGGCAGAGGTTGTTAACTTTCACCTACCAGGAAAAAACGGAAACTTTGTTGAGTGGAATGTCAACAAAATGAGCCAGGCTCCTGATTTAGAGCTCGCATTTGTCTGCCTATTGTATAATAGAAAGTTACATATTTTTTTGTGTGTTTAAGGTGAAAATAATAGAAGAAGCTGTAGCAGGATTTGATTACTTCCTTAATGTTTGCATATTTACTGCATTTTTCAGCAATCAAGCATTAAGCTTCCCTTCAGGAGACACTATTCAAGATCTCAGAAACTTTACTGGACTTGCTTAGCGCAGGAGATCCAAACATCTTTGTTTCTTTTTAAAACCTTGCTGATGCTCGTAGGCTTTCCAAAGCAATTGTTGGGGTATTGCAATTTTATCTTGTGTCCATTTTCTATATTGCAGTGGCCATCAACTTGATAGTCCAGCACATCCAAGACATTCTTAACGGTGGACAGACCAAGCGTCAGAACGGCTTTGTGAACGGACACAGCACGCCCCGGCAGCGGAGAACCTCAGAGTCCAGCAGCCGGCCTCACTGACATCGCCTCGCCTCTCTTCACAGGGCGGAGAGGGGTGTGGGTGTCGCACTGTAAATAACGCCACCCTGGCTATCCTGTATTTAAGAAGCAAAAGACAGAAGAGTAACGGAAATGCCTTGCATCGACTCCCCTTTTGTGATCGGTTATTGTTGTTTTTGTTAAAACTTGTTTAAATTTTTTGTTTAAAGGATTAAGAAGGGTCCTCTTATAAAAACCTCGGTTCCATTTTAAACCAGGTTTTCTCCTCCCTTTTATTTTTTTTTATGTGTCCCCTGCTGAATAATGGAATATTTTGCTGTTGGCAAATAAAAAAAGCAACGTTTTGTTTTTAATTTTCTTTTTTTTTTTTATCTGGTAAAACTTGAAGCCCTGATGTTTTGGGGCACCCTGGAAATGTTTGAAACTCACGGTTTAAAATTGGCCAAAGGCAGGTTTTCTGTCTGTATCGACAATCTTGGTAGTGTGTGTCGCCATTGATTAGTCAAAAATCTGTACGGCCCTGATGTTAATTTGTGTAACATTACAGATCTGTTTTTTTCACCCACCTCAAATTGTACTATTTAACAGAAGCATTGTTACTGCTTATAGTCATGTCACACATCGGAGGCAAACGCTTTATGATTAATCCAGAAATGGTTCTTTCATGGACATGTATTTATTTGAATTGAAATAATTTGTAGCCTGTCTAAACAGGTATTTTTAATTTAAAGCAAGATTAATTTCTAAATTAATTCCAAAGGTGCTTTTGCTCGCTCATTCAGCCAAATCAACTGTGATGACATAGACGGACTCAGGGTTATACAGTTGGCCTGAAATGCCACATCATCAATGGGTGGTTTGGGAGGGGGGGGGGATCAACGTCGCAGCAATAGCAGTCATTCCGGGTGTGTGGAGAACAGCCACCATAATGCCTAGGTGAAGTTGCCTCAGGTTCTCATGCACAGCAAATCTCAACACTAGAAACCAACCTCTGCCTAAAAGGGTTTCAATTAACATTTTTTAATGCCAAGTCCTGTATTTGTGATGTACACTTGAATGAATGAATTTTATTGTATGGCTGGGAAGTAAGGCTCTGATTGGTTAGTTGCCTGATGGTAAATAAACTGATGCAGATGAGTTTTGTTTGGTGTTATTTATTTAAGACATTTTATAACCGTGCCTGCAAGCTGTATTATCATGTTCTGTTTTCACAAATGCACGAGAATGATCAGAACCAAGGTAAAAGTGTTTAATCTGGAAATTAGTCTGGATTTCTAGTATCAAGGTTCCACAGTCACAGCAATCCCTCATGTTGGCCACTAGGTGGAGCGCGAGTGTTGCTTTGCTACCTTAAGTAATGTTCATGTGCAAAAGGTTATTGTAAAAAAAACTTTTGTATATATTTTTTTATTTTTATAACGATTTTTTTATAAAATATAAATATATAAAAGTTCCTTAGTAATTTTACATTAAATTTTAGTTCGAATAATTTTTTATTCTACAATATCCATGCCTCCAGAGAAATACTTATGTCCGAATACATTCTTTTTTCTAGAGACTGTTTAGTTTAGGTTAGCCTTATTATGCTCTGAGAAAGTATCTCCACATAAATCGTCAAGTAAAAAAAAAAAAAAAAGAACAAGAAACAAAAACGTGAAAGTAGTAGAGTTTAATATTTCCCAGGATTCCTGAACGCAGCAGACAGTTGTCGTCACAGCGTCAAGATGGTGGTATGTTTTTCTCCAGCTGCATGCTCCTGATTTAAAGCGCTCCCGTTCAGCTCGTTGTGTTTAAACTTTAACTTCTGTCTTCACTGCATGGTAGAAATTCGGGCTGCAGTTTAAAGCCACTCTGGAAAATGTGACGAACGTGAGGCCGATGGGGGAAGACTTCCGCTGGTTTCTAAAGGTAGGCTAGCTGCTAAGCTAGCATGCTCCTTCTGCCTCACCACTATCCAAAACTGCTAAATGTCTAATTCTGATGAATCAAATGCAGTTATGAAATAGATTAATTTTCATTCATTAATCTTTTTGACGTATGATGTGCTGTATGATCTCAGATTGGGTCATACCAAATTAATCAGGGGGGCGTGGTTAACATTGGGCTGTTTTCTACTGCCTAGTCAGCAGTGTTGGCATCAATCTTTTGTTTATTTACTTTATTTCTAAGAAAATTCTGCTGACATTTTAAGTGACGAGTTGCACCTACAACTTGTTTCTATAGGTGATAAATCTTGTTTACTTAAAGACCCCAATATGGGAAGATTATTTCGCTTTAGAAATGATCAAAATGCACAATTCGGATGAAATTGTGGTGTTTACAACAGCAAAAAGAGTATTGGGGAAAAAAATGGTCACACAAATATGAACCTTAGAAAAATATATAAGAAAAAAATAAATAAACAAATAAAATACTGTACAGGAAAGTGTTTTAACAATATAAAAACTGCAAAACTATAAAAACTGGAGAATAAATAACCAATATACAGCTATGGACATTTTAAAGTAATGGATATTTGAAAAATAGCAGCAACATCAGAGATGTGCAAAATGACAGCAGCATGTTATTTAACTGACTAAGGTAGAGAAACTCTGCAAATTCGTAACAACTTACCTAACATCTTATTAAGGTTGTTGGGAACAGTGGTGGTTATAGAGTCTTAGAGCTGCTGGGAGGAAGGATCCGTGATAACTCCCCCTGGTGCATTTAGGGTCAATGAAGGAGCTCTCCAGTTCTGAAACAGCTTCATGCATGGGGTGGGAGACATTATCCAACAGAAATGTTCATTTAGTTAGGACCCTTTTGCTTCCCACCTCCTGCACTGAGTCCAGAGGGCATCCAGTCACAGAGCTGGCCTTCCTGATCAGCTTATCCAGCCGCTTCCTCTCAGCTACCAATAAGCCACTGCTCCAACAGACAGCTCCATAGAAAGTGGCTGATGCCACAACAGTCATAGAAGGTTTTCAGGAGCGCCCCCTGTACTCTGAAAGACCTCAGTCTCCTCAACAGGAAGAGTCTGCTCTGATCTTTCTTGTAGAGAGCCTCAGTGTTGTGAGTCCAGTCCAATTTGTTATTCAGGTGAACATCTAGGTACTAATAAAAGTCCACTATCTAAAAGTACACCAGTTTCAGTGGTCACAAAGTTCTGGGTCCACTTTCTGTACTCTGAGTCGTCCCCACCGGTGATGAGGCCAACTGTGGCAGAATCGTCATAAAAATTCTGGAGGTGGCAGCTTTGGAGTTGATGGAGAAGTCTGCAGTGTAGATGGTGAAGAGGAAGGGTGCCAGCACTGCTCCCTGTGGGACCCCCTGTTATTTTAGATGGACTGAAATCAGTGCTAGCAAACACATTACTGTTCTGTTACCTTTTACTGTCCGACTAATCGAGCTTTTCTCCACCAATCACTATCATAACCAGCATTAGAATATTAAATATAGTTTCATATAGTAAAAGAAACATGGAAGTTGAGTATTATGACATATTTCCATGACTTGATAACAGTTTGTTACATCTATGAAGACATCTGGTGATTAAAAGAAATATTTCATTGTGATTATTGTAGACAAAATGCAGTTTAAAGGCGAGTTAAAAGATAAAGCAGAAGAAACATTGAAGCTTCCCTGAATGTGTTTTATTTTGTTGCTCTGCTCACCTAATCTGTTTTCTATTCTCCCCTTCAGCTGAAGTGTGGAAACTGTGGTGAGATCCCTGATAAATGGCAGTATGTGACTCTAATGGTAAGGATGGAGGTAGCTCAGCTTTGTTGCGTAATGAACCGTTTTAACATCGGGCGGCTGTCTGTGTTTTCACAGGAGAACGTTCCTCTGAAAGGAGGCAGGGGCAGCGCCAGCATGGTGCAGAAATGCAAACTGTGTGCGAGGGAGAATTCAATCGGTGTGAATCGACGGATCACTTTTAATCCTCCTGTGTTTGAAATGCTGGAAATAAACAGATGCTGATCTTTTTGTTGCAGATATCCTGAGAGAAACCATCACCCCTTATAATGTAAGCAGGCGTTTCTTAATCAGGTGGTTCGTTTGGGGCTTCACCTGCGTGCTGCTTAATCCGACCCGTCTAAAACATCTCGTTTGTTTTTCATTTGATGAAACATTATATAATAAAAAAATTTCTGATTTTATTTCCATCTAAAAAAAAAAAAAAAAAAACCACATGTCCATAATCATTCACACCCTTCTTAA
>NW_015150532.1:1181886-1187147 GCF_000732505.1 Cyprinodon variegatus
TTGAATTGAATTGTGCAGTGGTTTATGTTAAAATAAACCTTTGGGTTAAGTTGTCGCAAGCAGGTTTTTCTTGTGTTTCTTGTGAATTTGGTCTTAAATTTTTATTTCAAGTGGCATTAAAAAGGCTTAAAAAGTCTTGAATTTAACTTGCCTTATGCTGTAGGAACTCTGTAATAAATAGAATAAAAATAATAAATAAATAGAAAATCTTTTTCTGCTCTTAGAGCCATTAAACTCTTTAGCACCCTGCACACATATTCAGTTGGAATTGGGTCAGAACTCAAAATGTTGATGGTTTTTGCTTTCCTAACTTAAAAAAATATATATTTTTACTGTTATTTTTTTATTTGTTTTGGAAACAAGATTTCTTTGCAGACTGATTTTGTTGCTGAGAATCTTTATTTCTTTATTGCTCCTTTTTACTGTGATCAGTTGGCTTGGTCTATTTGCTGAAGAGACCCCCAAAGCATTACATTTCTACCCTTTGACTCCTCTTTTTTACTTTCCCTCTTTTATTTATGAAACATAAAGGCTACGTTTTCATACCCAACTATTCAAGTTTTGCTTTATCTCATTATAAAAAGACACAAACATTTAGTTTGGACAAATTAGCATTTGTAGTCACCAATGGGGCGTTGGTCCTGCACTGTCTGCAGGACTGTCTGCCTTGCAGAGTCCAGATTCTCCACACTGCAAAAAAATGGAAATCTAATAAGTAATATTTTCTTAAAATATGTGCTGTTTGTCTTGAATTGAGGAGGTAAGTGCGACACTTTGCCAATGGAACAAGACAATTTACATTTAAAATAAGAAAAAGCAATTGTATTGTCTTATTACAAGTGCATATTATCTAATTATCTTATTTTAAGAGTAAACATACTCATTCCATTGGCAAATCATCCCAATTAACTGCTAAAACTAAGGGTAAATACACTTGATTTGGGACATTTGAACTTATTTCTAGATCATTTTTGCAGTGCATGGCTGCCAGGCGTGACTTTCTGTTTTCTCAAAACACTTTCTGAGATTTTTAACAAATAACCCTACCTATAGATATAACCTTATAGACATTTCCTTTGTCTTAGCCATTCCTGACCACAAACTCAGCCATTTCTGGTTGAATAAAAGTACATTTTAAGTCCAGGTTTGCCTGGCGAATGAATATTTAGGCCTGGACTGTATATCCTTTAAAATAAATCCAACTGAAACATCTGCAGAAGCTTTAATATTTTAGGAATCCAGGACTTCCTGGTTCATTGGGTCTTTACTAATGTGCCTCAGATGCTTCTTTCCCCTTTGCTATTATTAAAAAGAGGAATAACAAGAGAACTTATCCTTCAAATAAAGCTGATATGTGTTGCTCTGCTTATTAAAGTTAAAAATGAATATCTGTTGGCTAGTACTGGGGGGTATAGCTTAAAAGTTTTTAGGTTTTTCTTTAGTTTTGTGAAAAAGAATTACAAACAGCAGGAATACAGATGAAAACCTTAATAAAGTAGCTTCATATAAGCTGTAAAAATGGTTTTAAAACAAGCAGGCTGTTCAATGAAATATAAAACAAAATGTTTGTAGCTCATGATATTGTGCAATAAGTTTGTTAATAAGTTTTGAGTATATAGTTAAGAGCAAAAAGTGAAGTATAGAAACCCAATGACCTGAAGCAGAGATCGTCGTCTTTGTGTGACGTCTTTATACTAGGTAGGCCTTAAACGGTGGAGGGAGGTTTCTGCTGTATGTTACTGTTACAGCTGAGTGACGCTTTAATCAGATCTGTAAATAAAGACTATAAACAAACATCCAATATTCCTACAGACATTTTATAGTTTTGTTTTTCTGCTCTTTTATACGGTAGTGTGATAACTAGTAAATAAACATGTTCTCTCTCTGTTCCTCGTGTTCTCTACACCGAAGGCGGCGGACAACGAAACCTTTAAAACGATGGTTCAATTTGAGTGCCGGGGCCTGGAGCCGGTTGATTTCCAACCACAGGTGAGAATGTGACGTGTGTGTTCAGGAACAGAGCTGTAAATCCTGACGGCTGCTGTGATTTCTCCATTTTACTCTTAAATTAGTGAAAAACTAATTAAAGAAGCTTCAGGAAGTTCTGTAGAGCTATCTCTAACACTCTGCTTAGTTTAAATGAGATGCATCCCTGACTTTCGGAGGCCAATGATCTTGTCGCCTCTATTTAACTGTTAAAAAAATCACAAATTACAATAGAAATCTAAATTTCACTTTATAAATAGTTAATATATTCTTTATATTGTATTTACTCGCACACCTATGCATAAATAAAATAGGTTTGTGATTTTATGTATATTCTTTCTATGGCTTTACATCACAATATATCAACTGTCTGCAGGCCGGCTTCGCTGCAGAAGGAGCAGAGACAGGAACGCTGTTTCCTGAGGTCAACCTGCTAGAAAAAGTAAGGACACGGTGGACAGTTTTTTTTGTTTCTACAAATGTCCAATCAGATTATTAAACAACACTCTCATATCGCACATTTTAGGACTGGACAGACTACGACGAGAAGGCTAAGGAGTCTGTGGGAGTCTATGAGGTCACACACCGATTCATCAAGTGTTGAAGTCTTGAGACGAGGAGCCTTTGAGCTGGATGGATGGGACACTACAGTCAGATAAACCTCAGTTCTGAGTTCTGCCCTGCAGGAGGCTATGCTCCCTGAGGCGGTGTGGTTTGATTCATGATGAGCAACAAGAGGTGTTTGTAAACACAATGAGCTATTCCTTGTTTCTTGGATTGATCGTTATGCTCAGTAGGCCTGACCTTTGAGCATTGTCATAATAAAAGTGAAGATGGAAGTTCAGGCGCTTGCTTTTTTTTGTTTCCTCAACATAGTTCACCTTAGATGCTTTTGTTTTAAAATGTGTATGAGTTCAATTAATATACAGACAATAAAATCACATTGGTAAAAAGGTTTTTATCAAGGAAAACCAGCCGATTGCATCAAGTCGTTTACTTGAAAGACGGACTCCTCCTGGATGAGCTTTTGACTACGACTTACGCTTGCATTTTGACCTTGAATCTTCAGCAATCCCTCACACCAAGCATGCATGCAGCGACAATGAAGAGGAAAGCCCCCTTTTAACAGGAAGAAACGTCGCTCCAGCAGAACCAGGTTCAGTGTGAGCGGCCAGTAGCTGAGGCCGACGGGTTCAAGGAGACGGAAGCAGAGGGTAGCTGTCAACCAGTTCCACGGGTGGCCCTGTCCTTCAAAGTCTCAGCCATGCAGATGAGCTCCGAGCCAATTCCCATGTCGGAGGATGAAAGAGAACACATATAGTCACCAAAAAAAAAACGAAAATAGGCGAACGTCAACATTTATAAACAAAGGTGTCGAGGGCAACAGCTCACCTGATAATTCAAACCAGGTTGGAGTAACAGCCAAACAGGTACATATAGATGAAGCCACTATGACAAAAAAAAAAAAAAAAAGTTAGAGGTGAAAGTAACAAATACTACAGAATGGGAGAATACAGATAAAAAATGAAAAGGGGTTCCTCTGTCCTCCAGCAGCCTAACCCTTTAGCAGCATATATATAGAAAATAGCTTAGGATAACCCTAGTATGAGAAAAGTATCAATTAGCACAGCTTTAAAACTTGAAATTCTTGCTTCAAAGGCTGATAGCTTTCCGTCCAACCATAAGGTTAATTGGATCAAAACAGAAAACTTTTGTTTTTTTTCTTAAAAATTAACTCTGTTTACTTAATAAGCAATTTTAGATGATATTTTTGCTTGTTTAACAAGTTTTATAGTAAAAGAATTTGACTTGTAGGATTTTCAATGCACGTTTTGACTTGTTAGATCCTAAACTTAAAAGATAGAGCATTAAATGTTGAGAGAAGTGCATTTCATCCTTGAAAAATATATTTTAAATTTATTTTTGTGACATAGGGAGGATGCTGAGCCACAATCAAAGAAAGTAGGCCTTTAATTAAATGCACACGATCAAAATGACCAACACAAAATGTAAATGTAAAGCTTTTCATTTGTGTCTCTAATAAAATGTGCAATTTGCTTTAGAGAAGATGAATAAAGGAAGAACTAGGTTGAATTTTCAAATTATTTCATTGTGCTCTTCCACTTTTAATTACAGGCTTATTACATATAACTATATATTGTAAGCTATTTGAATCAATGTTTTTTGCTTTTTTTTTTTATTTACTAAACCTGTAATTTTGTTTTTCCTGTAACCTATCAACATTTTAAAGAAATATGCCTCTAGATAAAATGTAGTTAGAACTTTGATAAGTGGATTTTATGGCATTAAATAAGGGAGATTACTACCAGGAATATTTTATAACCCACTGAGTAAAACCAGAGATTGATTAAACTAGTCGTTGCTGGTGAAGGTTCTCAGTCCTCCAGGTCATAGTCGTTCCAAAAAACAAAAAAACTGAAAAATACAATCCATTGGACTTCGTTTCCAAGTTTGGAGGTCTTTTGCTTCCCATCCTGAAAGCTTTTTCAATTCAAAATGTCAGAAATAGCGTTGAGTTCGAGGCTATTTCTGACATTTTGAATTGAAAAAGCTTTCTGGATGTGAAGCAAAACGCCTTCAAACTTGGAAACAAAGTCCAGTGGATTGTTTTTTTTTACTTTTTTGGAATGAGTAAAAGTTATTGTTAACTTATAAATATTAAACTGACAGATCTGATAGTAATTTAAACGCAATAAATTAAGATTTGAGAAAAAAATTATTGCAGTGTTTTCTCCTCTTTCAGTAAGGCAACGATTTTTTCCTGCTAAGTGACACATCGTGCATGTATTAGACGAGCTATGCTTTGTGGGCGTTTCCCTGAGTGGAGTGACTGCTCTCTGTTTATCCTTTGACTCCTCTCTCTGGGAGCAGGACTGCTGAAGAAAGGAGCAACCATGGCACCTGCCAAGAAGAACAGAGTGTTTGTTATTGGTGTGGGAATGACCAAGGTATGGTTTTTATTTTTGTTTTTTACTTACCTTTCAGTCTAACGCCATAATAATTCTTCCCAGGCGCTGCTAAGTTTGGACGTTAGCATTGTTTGCTAATTCCGCTGTGAACCAGACGTTTACTTGCTGCTATCACTAGTGTCTGCAATGTCTATCATCATAACGAACTAATGGAAATATTTCCCTTCACTGTTACCCTGAATAAAAACACTTTTGGTGACAGAGATTGTTTATCTGTTTAATGTTGCAGCACTAATGGATCATAGTTCAATGTCCTCTGAAGTTATCGAAGCAGGACAAAGTTCG
>NW_015150532.1:1188978-1190733 GCF_000732505.1 Cyprinodon variegatus
ATGAAAGAAGACACATTCATGACAATTTAGACACATTCATGAATTGACATTAAGAATACAGGTTCAAATTCTCCACACTATGGCTGCAACTTACCATTAATTCACTAATTGGTTAATCTGTCACATTTAAAAAAAAGTTTTATTAATGGATAATAATCGGTGCTTGAAGGAATATTTTATACAGAATTTACATCAGAAAGCTAAACCTAAGCCACTTAAGAAGATCTGGATAGAGCATATTCACAGATAAAAAAGTTTTTCCTCTTAAATGCAAAATGTTTATATAATTTTTTACTATTTTGTCTTTTTGTATTAAACAGAAAGTAGCAACTAGGAAGATGTGTGAAGACGTTCAATAGCTAATTCAGACTTTTTTCAATAGATAGATTGCACCTTTAATTTCCCAGCTAATATAATCCTGAACGACAAAAAACCGAGAAAAAAGAATAAAATTATTAAGGAGAGAAAGTGTTTAAGTGTTATTTTTTGTAATTTCTGAATCAACTTGACTTTTGTTTTTTATTTATTACTGCAGTTTGACAAACCTGGAGCCAGAGACTACCCAGATATGGCCAAAGAAGCAGGTGATTATATCCAGATAAAGTTCTTATTATCTCAGAAATCCCTTTTAAAAGACATATAACCGTGTGGTTGGTTTTTCTAGTCTCTCCTATTACAGAACCTTTATTATTTCTCAAGATGTCTATTGATGCCCGATCAATCAGAAAGCCTGTAAGCGGTCTGAAGATCTTTTTCTAAACATAAAGGAGAAATAAACAGATCCTTAATATGCAATATAGCAAATAACTTTTAAACCTCTCAAATTTTTCTTGTGTATTTGTTTTTGGACAAACATGAACATCCCTGTAGATTTTTATGGACTTGCTTTATGCGGCTCCAACAGCTTTAGCACTTCTAGATGGATGTTCTGTAAGGTTTGCGTTTGTTTTTAGGGGAATATATATACATTTTTCAGGAGACCAGAGACTGATGATGGAGGAGAAGACACGGTTAGTTGATTCTGCTCTAATTGGCCCCAATATGTTATAAAACTCTAGGCTGCTTTGAGTCTGATACTGAAGCTGTCTGGAGTCACTGCTGCCACCTTCTGGTTTAGGGAGGAACTGCTTGTTCCACCGAATAATGTTAAAGAATCCTTTTTAAAAAAAAACCTGCATCCGGATTATGATGTGGATCATTACTAAAATTTAATGGATTGTTCCTTGGACTGAGGTGCACATTTGGTAAAAATTAATCAAATCTGTTGAGAACTTTTCAAGTTATCAGACGGACAAACAAACAACTAAAAATGTCACATTCTTGGCAGAGGTAAAAAAATAAGGGGAATAACATATAAAATGCTACATCTACTACAACTAACCTTATAAACTTTTTAAGGTCCAAATTTGTGTGACCACTTTTGCTGAAACGCTTTTGCTTCTGTTGTGTCTCTATTTCCCCATTATGGGACAATAAAGGGATTTTCTATTCTATTCTATTATATGGGTGGATGGATGGGTTAAATGCAGAGGTAAATTTCTCCAGTGTGAGATCAAAAAGGTTCAATTATTATTTTATTAAAGGGACACTATGCAACATTTTTCAGTTAATTAATGTGTTCCATAACGTTATGGATGACTAAATGAGTCATTTCAGGTTGAACAAAGGTTTTCTCGGCCGCCCTGGTGGTCTGTGGGGGAAATACTGCACTTGCAATTGCAGGAGCACCGACCTGCACCCACAGGCTCAGAAGTC
>NW_015150532.1:1190868-1197330 GCF_000732505.1 Cyprinodon variegatus
AATGTCACATTCTTGGCAGAGGTAAAAAAATAAGGGGAATAACATATAAAATGCTACATCTACTACAACTAACCTTATAAACTTTTTAAGGTCCACATTTGTGTGACCACTTTTGTTGTAATGCTTTGCTTCTGTGGCACCACAATTTCCCCATTGTGGGACAATAAATGGATTTTCTATTCTATTCTATTATATGGGTGGATGATGGGTTAAATGCAGAGGTAAATTTCTCCAGTGTGAGATCAAAAAGGTTCAATTATTATTTTATTAATCTATTCTAACATAACTTGGAGATTTACTCCCCCTAGTGGTCAAATGCTCTTCTGTTTTTTTCATTTAGAGCAACTTTGCCGCTTTGCTAAATTTTTTGACCCTGCAGCATTTTTTCCCTCTAATGCTACGTTCACATCTAAAGCAGCAGAGGCAGCAGGAGCAACTAGTTTACATGCAAAGACTATGGCTGACGGGCATCAAGGTGCAGCAAAACGAACCGCAGTGCGTTTTGAGCAGCCCGTCTGAGCAGCTGCTGCTGGAGTTGGGGAAAAATTGCCTTTGCTGCTCCAAGCGCCACATCAACCAATCAGAGGGGCTGATCTGGGAGCTGGCAGAGAGACAGACACATCGCTGATGATACAGATCACTATGATCACTCCTCTGAAACAGTTAATTTACGCCTAAATTAACTTAAAATGCTGAAACCTGCCGGAAAAGCATGTTCGCTTTTATTATCCTGGTGCCTGTAGTGTGAATTACGTACACAAAAACGCCTTACAGCTGCAACAGCAAACCGCCAAGAGCGGACCGGGCCAGAGGCTGCTGTTGATTGGGATTCCCAATCACAGCACGGCCAGCATGTGAGGGTCTGAGCGGCTCTGACAGCGGAATAATATTTCTAAGCAGGATGGATTTGGATGAACTGTCTGCACAGATTAAGTTTTCAGGTGGACTTTCTCACTTCAAAATAGATTCCAACTACTTTTTACCTACTGATCACAGCAAATATAGCTGCCATTGTTACAGGCAAATAAAGCACAGGGTAGCTCCGCCCAATTGTTCCACCACGCAGCCAGAGCAGCAAAGCTGCTTCAGCTGTGCGCCAGAACTAAACTTGTAGAAGCATCAAAAATGAAGCAGCATCATGAGTTTTTGCTGCTCTTGCTGCTTGCGGTCTGAACGTAGCATTAGTGTTTTTTTAAAAAAGATTTTGGAATTTGCATGATTTGTGTATCTGCGGTAGGGGTGTGCAAAATAATCGTCATGATGATGCATCGTGATTCTAATTTTAGTGATCTACTGCATCGATTCTTGACGCCAAGTATCGATTATTAATAAAAAAAAATGAATAAATAAAATTGCATGAATGGTTGGCGAACATCAGCCAAAAACAAGTGTAATACAACTTCCAGTCCAGTAAATGTTGCTGCAAATGTGTTGACGCACGCTGCCTTGTGTCACAAGCATTTCCGGCCGTGGGATACTGCGCCGAGTCATTCAAAAACAAAACATGGAGGAGAAAATATTGCAATGCATCGCAATAATTCAATTATCGTGATGCATCGTGATAGAATCGCATTGTGACTTCTTTGGCAATACCCACCCCTAATCTGCGGCGCGTTTGTCGTATCTCCAGTCCTTTTGTTTCCACCTGTTGGCCCCCTTATAAAAAAAAAAAAGCAATTGCAATGGCTGAAATCAATGGTTTGGAGAAGTGCACTAATAAATGAAGCACTGCAGTATATTTGATGTTTCCAGTCATTATTCAGAGCTGTAGGTCTCCCCCTACAGGTTTCAAACATTTGACGTAAACAAGCAGATTTCTAATCGCTCTCCACACTGGAAAAAAAATAATTAAAATCATTCTAGAAATATAGCAAAAAGAAACATTTTCTGACCTTAAGTGGGAAATTTATCATCTGATTCAGACTGTTTGTGTTTCTCTACAGTGAATGAATATATCTGGTTTCTTCTATAAGCCGTGCTTTAGCCATTTCTAGCTTGTTTTGCTTATTTTATTTTTGGCAAATAATTTAATGCGTTCAGTTTTTCTACCAACCTTTAAAGAGCAGAGATTTCAGTACGGTTCTCCAGATCCTTATAGCTGGTAGCTGAATTAAAATCCTGTTTGATTAGTGTTTGTCTGGTTGTGTTGTAGGTGAAAAAGCTCTAAGAGATGCAGGGATCCCGTATTCAGCTGTTGAGCAAGCCTGTGTGGGCTACGTTTATGGTAAGACTGAGTTTATATTGGTCTCAAACTAATGTTTATTTAAACGGAATAAAGGTAAGTAGATTTTATCCTCGTTATTAAGGCCTTTTGACACTATGTAACGTGTATCTAAGTCGTTTTTTTATCTGTGCTTTTATCTCAGGGGACTCCACATGTGGTCAGAGAGCTATCTACCACAGCCTGGGTCTGACAGGAATCCCCATCATCAACGTGAACAACAACTGCTCCACCGGCTCCACCGCTCTCTTCATGGCTCGCCAGCTGATTCAGGGAGGTGAGTCCTATAGGAGGCTGTGAAAAGTGCTGAACAGGATGGGAGAATGTTTCCTTAGGAACAAACTAATTAATGTTGGATCTGTTGATTCCATTAATGGCTGAAAGCATCTTTAATGTGTTGTTGACGTTTTTGCAGGTCTTGCTGACTGCGTGCTTGCCCTCGGTTTTGAAAAGATGGAGAGAGGCTCCTTGACTTCCAAAGTATGACTCATTATTTTTTTCACTCATGCTTGTTTATATCCTTTTTACATTTTAGTAATAATGTTGCAGCCTGTCTGTCTTTATCATCACTTTATGATGTCACTGCAGACTTACTGTAGAGATTCTGGACCCCTTTGTATGTTTGGGCAGATTATACTTACAGGAGATCTGAGGATGAATCCTAATAGTTTTACTTACTTTAATAAATCCTGATTGAATTCAACATAGGCAGAAGACATTGATTAAATGATTAACATTCCCTCATAGCAGCCATACTGCTCAGGGTAAGCCATCCTAGCCCCTGGGAGGTTAGAGCAATGATGCCCAACAGAAACCAGCATACACACTCTTTCTTTTTTTCATTATTTCTTTCATTCTTTCTCACAGTTTTTTCTCCATTCTTTTTTTTTCTTTGTTTTTCTTTCTTTCTTTTTTTATTTCTTGTCCTTTTTTAATTTATTTTTCTATTTTCTTTTAGTCTTTATTTTTTTTTTCCATATTTTGTTCTCTCTCTTTTTTTTCTTTTTTCATTCTTTCCTTCTTTTTTCTGAAATCTTTTTACTTTGTTTTTGTCTTTCATTCTTTCTTTTTTGTTTCATCTTTTTAGTTTGTTTGTTTGGTTGTTTCTTTGTTTCTTTCTTTCGAGACATGACGTTTCTTATTTAGAAACGTATGAAAATTTTTTAAAGAAAATTGTTCCTCATGCAAAACAACAATTCATATTCATATTTGGTAATGATCCAGATTATGTGTGAGTTTTAGCTATAGGTCTAAGTCACAATATGGGATAACATTTGCTCCTTGGAGGAGGTCTGCGCTCTCAGAGGGCTTTAACTAGTTTTAATGTTGGTGTTTAAAGGAATAGTACACCCAAAACATGATTAGTTTTCATTTTCTACTCACCCCCATGCTAAACAACACTCTGGAGTACTTTTTTGATATCTCAAATGCATCTGGAGATCTGGGAGGCTTCTTGCTGTCTGCTGACATTCAAATAATGGAGGTCTATGGCGCCCGAGGCAGAAAGGTCCATAAAAGTCCACAAAAAACGTGTCAATATTCCTCCATACTGCTCGTCCAATGTATTCCAAGTGTCCTGAGTGGGTAGCATCCAGAATTTACTCGAAACAAAGTCATTTAGAATGTTTTTAGAGCATAAACAGTAGTGTATAGGATTTCCTGAAAGCGCGCACATGCGCGTTCATGACGCTACGGAAGCCGGCAGACCAAACCAGATGAAAGTGCGCATTCAGCGTCTGCTCTGCCGATAATGCAAGCGTAGAAGAAGAAATGTGCTGTTTACCTGTGCAAAGAAAGAAACAACCAAGGAAAAATGTCTGAGGACTTCAGTGTTGAGGAAGAGCATGAGTTCTTTGCCGAGCTGAATGCGCACTTTCGTCTGGTTTGGTCTGCTGCGGTTTCCGTAGACTCATGAACGCGCATGTGCGCGCTTTCAGGAAATCCTATACACTACTGTTTATGCTCTAAAAACATTCTAAATGACTTCGTTTCGAGTAAATTCTGGATGCTACCCACTCAGGACACTTGGAATACATTGGACGAGCAGTATGGAGGAATATTGACACGTTTTTTGTGGACTTTTATGGACCTTTCTGCCTCGGGCGCCACAGACCTCCATTATTTGAATGTCAGCAGACAGCAAGAAGCCTCCCAGATCTCCAGATGCATTTGAGATATCAAAAAAGTACTCCAGAGTGTTGTTCAGCATTGGGGTGAGTAGAAAATGAAGGTTAATCATGTTTTGGGTGTACTATTCCTTTAAACAGTGTTAAAAGTTGTCAGACTCACAGGATACTTAGTGATTACTTCTGGAATCCTCTTTTATGGATGTAGCGTTGTTTAATGGATGTTTTTTCATTTTAAAGTTCATGGATAGGACCAATCCAATGGACAAGCACATGGAGGTGATGATCAACCGTTATGGGATGGCAGCAGCACCGGGAGCACCGCAGATGTTTGGCAACGCCGGCAGGGAGCATATGGAAAAATACGGTAGTTTGGGTTTGGTTATGTCTCCATTGAGAACTGAATTAAAGAGAGTAATAGAGGATGACCTTTGATTTTTTGACCTATCAGGATGAAATAGCAATAATGTTGTCTTTATCAGGGTTTAAAATGATTAAAATCTAACCTAATGATTCTGTTCTGAATCATTCTAATGTCTAATTCTTCAGCCTCACAGTCTCAATCTCCAGAACTGAGGCTCAGGTTTCCTTACAAAGGCAGTAATTTCTGCTTTGCCCCCACTTATTGACTAATTTCTTCCTCCTTTTCTTATTCAGCTTTCATAATCTGGCCAAACTGATCTATGCTATCCTGTTTAGGTTTGATATTTGTGTTTCTTTTCCTCATTTTTAGGCACGAAACCAGAACACTTTGCTAAGATTGCTTGGAAAAACCACAGGCATTCCACCAATAACCCGTAAGAGAAAACCTTAAGCTGCAGTTTTTCTGAGTTTGGTTTAGTTTTGTCTTCTAATACGACCACATTATTTCTCTTTTCTGATCTGTTTAAAATATTGTTTTTTCTGCAATTGTAATGCAGATATTCCCAGTTCCAGGATGAGTACAGTTTGGAGCAGGTGATGAACTCCAGGAAGGTGTTTGACTTTCTCACTCTTCTGCAGTGCTGGTAAGAATGTTATTCATTAGCAGGGGTCGCTACACTCCAAAAACAATCTAGAAATAAGTACAAATTTCTTAAATTAAGTGTATTCACCCTTAATTTGAGTAGGTAAATGAGTAATTTTACACTTAAAATAAGATATTAGATAATTTGCACTTGAAATAAGACAATGCAATTGTGTTTTCTTATTTTAAGTATAAATTGTCTTGTTCCATTGGCAAAATGTCTCTTTTACGTCCTCAATTCAAGAACAAATGCACTTATTTTAAGAAAAAATGACTTATCTAGATTTAGATTTTTTGCAGTGTAACTTAAGAAAGCAACATGTAAACAGGTAGAGATTAACCCTGCTTTTCTGTAATCAAGCCCAACTTCAGATGGAGCTGGAGCAGCGGTTCTGGCCAGTGAGGCCTTTGTTAGGAAGCACCATCTTGAAAACCAGGCGGTGGAGATTGTGGCTCAGGAGATGGTGACCGACTTTCCTTCCACATTTAGCGAAAACAGCTGCATTAAGATGGTAGGATACGCAAAAGGAGACGATTCTGATACTTAATAGACCGTTTCAGACCTTGAATGCTTTCCTCCTTTTTGCGTGCAGGTCGGGTACGACATGTCTCGGCTAGCGGCTAAAAAGTGCTTTGAGGCTGCGGGTTTGAAGCCGAGCAACGTTGACGTAGTCGAGCTGCACGACTGCTTCTCCGCCAACGAGCTCATCACTTACGAGGCTTTGGGTTTGTGTGAAGAAGGTAAGGCACTGACTGCTACACCAGCATGGAACCTGAGAAGCTTATCCTGCCAACCATCACCTGCCTGCTGGAATCTAAGTGATGCAATGCAGCTATGAAAAGACCTGTGCTGTTATTTTTATATACTTTCATTAATTGCATTTCATCCTCATTTTTCTGACTTTTTCCTGTTTCAATCATCATTTTTAGCATCTTAGCTACTAAACATTTACATCTGATTTGGACTTAAGGTGCCATTCACACATTTTAGTCTATATATTATTGAAATGTTCTTTTTCAAATAAACACTTCTAAATTGTGCGACTGGGAAAAACAACAACTAATAGCTAAAGGTACGTTGCAAAAACAATTTAGAAATAAGTCAAAAT
>NW_015150532.1:1197950-1200955 GCF_000732505.1 Cyprinodon variegatus
TTTTATTCTTGGATCGGGCTTTAAAGGGTTAAGTGTATTACCCTTAATTTGAGTAGGTAAATAAGATGATTTGCCAATGGAATTAGTTGTTTTATTAAAAAAAAAAGATAATTAGACAACATGCACTTGAAATGTTTTTTTTTTTTTATTTTAAGTGTTAATTGCCTTGTTCAATAGGCAGTCAACTATCTCATTCACCTCTTCAATTTAAAGAAAAAATGCACTTATTTTAAGAAAAAAATGACATATTTAGATTTCAGTTTTTGCAGTGAAAATATCTCTGTATCATTAAAGAGTCAAAACTCGCTTTTAAACCTCAGATTAAATACAGTGCAGGTTTATTTGTATAGCACAATTTAGTACACAGACAATTCAAAGTGCTTTACATGAATGACAATTTGAAACAGAAGGAAATGAAAAGCAGAATAACATCAAGTGAAGATAAAAACAGGCAATAAAGCAAATAAAACAGCTGTAGCACAAAATTAAGCTAATGATGCCTCAGTGAAAAGTTTAATTTTAACTGTCAAAAGCAGTTCTAAACAGATGGGTTTTAAGATTTGACTTTAAAGAACTCAGGCTTTCAGCACATTCACAGTCTCCTGGGAGTTTCTTCCAGAAAAGTGGAGCATAGGAACTAGTTTGTAATCATGTTAGATCTAGTATTTCAATCTTTAGGTTTAGAAGACCACAGTTATAATTTCAGGCTTCTAAATAGTTTGTGCAGGAATGTTTTATCACACATGACTTGTTGTCTTACAAATTTACAAGCCAATAAAAAAATTGAAAGCATTAAAATCCATAGAATCATACAAAAAGACAAAAAAACAAAACAAAAAAACATTCAGATATCATCTTTGTATGTTTTATATAAAGATGGGTTCTTAGGACAATTAGGTTAAATTCTTAGATCTGTCTTCTTAATAAAATAATTGATGGGATACAAATTTATTGATCTCACAATTGGGAAATTCACTCTCTGCCAGCTTTCCCCCTTTGGGAGTGTTGGCCTATTGGCCTTCAGTTTTATCTCACCTGATCAGAGATCTTCATGTTTGCTTCAGGGCATCTTATGGCCGCCTTTCAACACTGCTTTACTTTGCAGCTCCTCTAGTCTCACCACGTTTCCCTTGGATGCTTCTGCATGCGACTAATGCCTTGTTGAGAGAGCAGCTGTGCCTCACCCTCCATGTTCTTATGACGGATTGAACAGAGCTCTGATGTGTTCAAAGCCTGGGATATTACTCTCTATCTTTCTGTAACTCTGAATTAAAATTCTCCACCTCTTCCTCTCTGACCTCTCTGTCTTCCTTAGTTTCCAACACGATGCTGTTTGTTCACTAATGTTCTCTAACAAACCTCTGAGACTTTTAATAGACTAGTTGGTCTTAGACTGAGATTAAATTAAATTTTATTTAGGAACATTAGAGAAAAAAACATGAAAGACATGAATCAATTTCCTTCCCTTAAGGGCTCAATGCTAGCTCATTTAAATCACTTTGTGGGTCATTTATGATAGTTTCTATTTGCAGGTAAAGCAGGAGAACTAGTGGATAGAGGGGACAACACATATGGAGGGAAGTTTGTGATCAACCCCAGCGGAGGTCTCATCTCTAAAGGACACCCTCTAGGAGCCACAGGTATGCAGAATGAGCTGGTTTTATCTCCATTTTACCCTGATTATTGTTTTCACTTGTTTTATTTCATAGTTTGGATTTGTTAAAGTAATAACAGACTAATGGTAACTGCCAAGAATTTTAGATTCTGATTTTTACTAAAATAAGTCTCCACAGTGGCCACTAGAGGGCATTGGTCTCTCAATGATGGATGTTCAGACTGGAACTGGGTTAAAGTGGTCTTTGTGGGGCATGTGAAAGGCAGCTGGCTAAGATCCTGGTATTCCTTTACTGTAATCTCTTCACATTTTAAAAACATAGAGAACGAGCAGACTGGGTCTCCCAGCTTCCTGCAGCGTCAGGATGCCGTAGGAGCTCACATCCAGGGGAACGTGGCCTGGAGATTCTCAACCGCAAACGATAAACACCACCTTGGATTTCTTATAGATGCTTTCACCTTTTCTTTTCCTTTTTAAATTAAATCTTTGTCATATTTATCGTCTGACATTATGTATTTAAACCTGATTCCTTTTCTTTTTTTCTGCTGTCCTTTAAATAATTGATTTTCATCCATGCTTCTCTCCACAAAAAGCATTTATCATACAAACTGAAAGGTCTGTGGAGAAAATCCACCCCCAGGAAGCATTTTTTAAGCTATTCCCATGACGTCTTGGATACAAGGTTGTCACTGGTTAATAACTAGATGTCTTTTTGATGAACTACCCAAAGCGTTCGGCTATAAATCACAAGGAGAGGCTTAGGAGGCCTCTGATCAGACACTGAATTCAGGTGAATCTGTTTGGAGTAAGTCGGCTATGTCCAAAATTTCAATTTTAGTGAAACATTTGAATATTTATGTTCCTGGGTTCAATAATCTGTTAATTGATTTATATCTCATAAGAGTGAATTATTTAAGGCCTTTATTTTGTGTGTTTTTCTTTTCTTTTTTTTTTTTTATATAATTGCTTTAGACAATAATAAAACAAGTTATAATAGTGCATCAGAAGAATGAAAATATTATTTTCAACACAAACGTCAGGTTCTTTGCTAGTATGTTCATTTCAATGCACTGAATATTTGGTCTGGGCTCCCTTTGCATGAATTACTGTATCGGTGTGGTTTAACATGTAGGCAAACATCCTGTTGTTCTATTAAGGAGGAACGGAAACCCAGAATGAGGTTAAAGGTCATCTGTATTGTTGTTTCTGGTGTTTTTCTTCTAGCCTGACGTAGTCCGACTCAATTCTAGTCAGAATATGAGTCTGATACTGCTCCATAGAGCTGTGATTATGGGGCGTGTTTTGAACGAACAAGTAAAAAAAATGCCTCTGCACTCAATTGGATAGACCTACAACCAATAAGAGCAACGGAGTGCGTGACGTATGTTAA
>NW_015150532.1:1201781-1204353 GCF_000732505.1 Cyprinodon variegatus
AAAAAGTAAAATACACTGCAAAAAACATCTAGAAATAAGTAAAAAATTTCTTAAATTAAGTGTATTTACCCTTAATTTGAGCAGGTAAATAAGATGATCTGCCAATGGAATGAGTATTTTCACTCTTAAAATAAGATAATTAGATAATATACACTTGAAATAAGACAAAGCAATTGTTTTTTTCCTATTTTAAATGTAAATTGTCTTATTTTATCGGCAGAGTGTCTCACCTACCTTCTCAATTCAAGAACAAATCCACTTAATATGAGCAAAAATGACTTATTTAGATTTCCATTTTTTGCAGTGTATAAGAAGGACACGGTAAACCGGCCAAGTTCGTCTGGAAACGCCCAATGTTTTTGCATTAAGTGATCAATAAAACATTTTACTTTACAGTGAAGTTATCTATTGTTGGAGCTCAGTAAAGAAAACGGATAAAGTGAAACAATGATCTTCTTTAAACTTGTTAGATCAGCAACCGCTTTAACTACCGGCTTGTTTATACAGGGGGAACTTCCAGTGCAAACTCTCCAGTGAATACTTGATCACTTATGGCTGATGGTCCATAGAGGGAACCCTGTATGCAGCCAATATGACAGAAAAAAGCTAATCTGAGCTTATAGTCAGACGTAAGCGACGTGTTCCTTAAAATCATGATAATTTGATGCAAGATTATCACGCAAGAGTCAGAGATTGTTGATTAGAGATAGACCAATCCAGCTTTTGTTATGGCCGATGACAATTATTTTGACGTCGGTCTAAACCCAGAGGTCTGCCACTTTTCCTTTTCACAATGGCTCTTAATAACTTTAGCTAAAAATGATAAAGACCCAACTAGCTGTTTTAGATATAAAGTTATGCAGTTTTTTTAATGAAAATATTGCTTTGAATTTTCAGGTATAATGACAGTAAAAGAGCCTGTAATATATATTTCTGTCATTCGTTTAAATAGTTTTTATTATAAATTTCCAAAAAAGTCATTTTTTTTCAATTTAAATTAAAATAGTGATGTTTCTTTACAAATGCCGATACATTTTCTGCTGTAGATATCTAGCAATAATCATGAGTTTTTGTTTTTAATAAGGTCAGTTTGTGTTTCTGAGTTGTTACTTCAGGGGACTAGATACGAAAATGGCTCTTAAGTTTGCAGACCTCTGGTCTAGCTCAGCCGTCCCCAACCACCGGGCTGCGGACCGGTATCGGTCCGTCGGTCATTTGGTACCGGGCCGCACAGAAAAATGTGTATATATATATATATAATTTATCAACGATCAGAGTCTGAGTGATGTTTTATTTTGAAAAATATAAAAAATTGCGGTATTCTCTCCCAATTACATCAGTCGGTGCATCTGTGCCTGTTGACACAGGTTAATTAATTCAAGACGCATCCTATCTATAACATCCTATCTTTGTGAAGCGGGATTTTTTGCGGTTACTAGCGACCAAAACAAAGCTACGGAGCAGGAGCGCACTTCGTGTGTCGTTGTCTCCGATTATGCCTAAATTGGACCGGCTTGTTTCAGAGAAACAAGCTTAGGGATCCCACTAATTCAACATAATGGGGAGTTTTATTTTTATGCAGTTTGTATTGGATTTTATGCCAGTCGTGTCATTTTAATGATTTTTGCACCACGGACCCCGGTCCGTGGTGCAAAAAAGGTTGGGGACCACTGGTCTAACTGATCCTTCCTGGAGCTGATATCACTTTTCTTTTCTACATATGACAAAGATAAAACACAGTGATAGATAATGTCTTAATTAATACAAGAACTGAATATTTATCAACAAATCAAACTAAACATAATAGATTAGCAGATGGAGGGAGCTGCAATGCACAAGCTTTACCTGATGGTAAGCCATGGCTGCTTAATGCGCTAATGAAATAAATCTGTGTATCTGTAGTTGAACTGCTGTACGATCAGTTTATATCATAACATGAAAGATTTACCCACCTGTGCTTTGTTTAAATCATCCTCCCATTGGAACTGTGCAGCCTTCTTTCTACTGGCATTCCAACAGTTAAATACTCTTGCAGAATATTAGTTCACAGCTGTTGCATTAAAAAAGCACATATGGAAGCTAATTAAGATGGGATGATATGCTTAGCTATAATAAGTCAGGGCAGCACAGGAGCAGCCAAAGCGAAGGTTATGGAGTCGCATTACTAGTCAGAAAGGACCCTCTTACTCAGTCAAGCTTCTAATTGCTTTTAATTTTACAACCAAATACCACAATTTCTCTTCTCCTTGGGCATTCTCTAGTGGCAGCTAAATTGTGCTTTCCATTTGCATAAATGTAAATGCATCTACACTGCTCAAATAAATAAAGGGAACACTCAAATATCAGATCCTAGATCTGAATGAATGAAATATTCTCATTGAATATTTTGTTCTTTACAAAGTTGAGTGCACTGACAATAAAATCACACATTTATTAACCAATGGAAACCTGGATTTGGAGTCAGACATACAATTAAAGTAAAAAAACAGACAACAAGCTGATCCAACTTTGATGTAATGTCCTTAAAGGTATACTATGCAACCGGTGTTGATTCTCCAGTGAGGCTCCCCCC
>NW_015150532.1:1206317-1208819 GCF_000732505.1 Cyprinodon variegatus
CAGACCACCAGGGCGGCCGAGAAAACCTTTGTTCGACCTGAAATGACTCATTTAATCCTCCAAAACGTTATGGAACACATTAATTAACTGAAAAATGTTGCATAGTATGCCTTTAAAACAGGTAAAAATGAGGCTCAGTATTGTGTGTGGACTCCACATGCCTGTACAGTATGACCTCTCTACAACACCTGGAGACGCTGCTAATGAAGTGGTGGATGATCTCCTGAGGAATATCCTCCCAGACCTGGATTAAAAAATCCACCAACTCCTGAACAGTCTGTGGTGCAATTCGACAGTGGTGTATTGATCAAGACAGGATGTCGCCGAATCAGATTTAGGTTTATAGCAGCTGGCTAGCTCAAGTGGTAAGTCACCCATCCTGCAAACAGGAAGTCTGGGTTCGTATCCCAGCTGGGGGGAATGGGCTGCCAGTGGGGGTCCTTAGGTAAGACCCTTCATGCTAATGCCTACTTTGGAGAGTGGCTGCCTTGTGGTTAGGGCATTGTACTTGGAATCCTGAGGTTCAAGCCTCTTTCCCAAAGACTGCCACTCTGGCTCCCTGAGCAAGACCCCCAAGCATCTTTCACAGGTTTGTGATAAACGTCAGTCACCAAACACAGATTTCCAACACGTAGTGTATTTTCAAATTTTTATTGCTGATATAAGAGGATTGAAACTGGCTATATAGATGACTGACATTTATTTCTGTCAGGCTGAAGGGAAAAAAGTTGGAGAAAAAACGATTTTCTTGGCGTTTAAAAAAACAACACAAAGCAGCGTAAGAAGACCTCGTTAATGTATTTATTTTACAAATTTTTAAAAAGAGCAACCGATTAAACTGAATGTTACAAAGTTGACATGATTATAAGAACTGTTTTCACCGAGAAATGATCAGGAGCGCCTTGAAAACGGTCAGTTCCGCCTCTCTGGCTGCAAAGCGCGCTCCCGACACAGGGAGAACAGAAACAGAATTTCGCACAAGACCGGTTCAGACTCTACGGATCCCCTCTGATGACATGGTCAAAAAAATTTTTTAATTGTGGCCACGAAGTAGTATTTCGTGCGCACAAAATACTACTTCATGGCCACGCAATAAGTATAACGAAATACTTATTAATAATATTAATATCATTCCTGGACAACTGGGTAAGCAAATCGAGCGCGCCTTCTCTAAGGTCTAAGGCGCGCTCGATTTGTGGCCACAATTAAAAATTTTTTTTGACCATGTCATCAGAGGGGCTCCATAAGACTCTGAGTTAGTACCCACCCTTTCCGATTGAATTTCTCAAATCATAATTTGTTTTGGGACTTGTAGAAAGTGTTTCAAATGTTTTTTTATTTGTTTTCTTAAAATGCTATTTATTTTGAATTTTTAAAAGTGTTTTTTTATTATTATTATTATTTTTTTTAATGTAAATTTGTTTCCTGAAATGATAATTTGTTTTGGAACTTGTAAAAGTAAAAAAAAAAAAAATGTATATTTTTTTTCTAAAATTATATATTTTTTTTGGAACTTGTAAAAGTTTTTTAGATTTTGTAATGTTGGTTTGGACCTCCCGGCCACCATACTTATCATTACATTGTCACAAATACAAAGCAACGTAATTTGCTCTCTGCATTTCACCCATCCCCTTGGGGAGCAGTGGGCTGCCATTGTGCAGCGCCCGGGGAGCAGTGTGGTGGTTAAGGGTCTTGCTCAGGGACACAGAGTGGCAGTCTGTGGCAGTGGGGCTTGAACTCAGAACCTCTGGGATCGAAGCGCAATGCCCTAACCACTAAACCACCACTCCTTTTTTTTCAGATACATGTGTTTGAATTTTTGATGTTTTTATTCCCCCTTGCATAGAGTTGAACAAAGCAAGATGGATTCAGTAGATTTACATTAGCCGCTTTTTGAACTCAAAAGAGTGAGAAGGTTAAAGCTTTTTGCCTCACGTTCACCTTTGTCTTCACTTCGCAGTGGTTCTTTTAGGCTTCCTGCCTTTCAAAAGATCATATTTTTCTGTTTGAAAGGGAAATCCAGTCCATTTAGCAAAGCATAACATGCAGACTTATAAAGATGTCATCTGGTGGAGCTGCTTCTCTCATTCATGTAGTCCGTATGCTGATCATGTTTTTTTTTTTTATTTGCATATAAATCATCATCAGCTTCTGTCTCTTTTGTTGGTGTGTTTCCTCTTAGGTCTGGCTCAGTGTGCAGAGCTTTGCTGGCAACTGCGTGGACAGGCTGGCAGGAGACAGGTCCCCGGAGCCAAAGTGGCTCTGCAGCACAACATTGGCCTTGGGGGAGCTGTGGTCGTCACTATTTACAAGATGGGCTTCCCGCAGGAGTCCAGGTGACCACTCAGACTTGCTTTCTGATAACAGCACCTTGCAAAAATATCCATACCCACTGAGCCTTTCTGCTTATTGTCACATCACAACTTCAGTTTTTTTTTTGTGTATTTAAAGTAAGAATATTCTAGTGTGTAGATTTGCAAAGCTGATGGAAATATATTAGGG
>NW_015150532.1:1209733-1211811 GCF_000732505.1 Cyprinodon variegatus
TTTACACCCCTAAAATATATAACCGACCCAAAAATAGATGCACACCTTAGATTTTAGATATGCTCGTAAAATAGGGTCTAAATACTTATGCAAGGCACGGTTTGCCACCCTCAAAGGCCCCGTTAATGTATATTAATCAGGGGTTTGTGTTGAATTTTTTTTTTTTCTGAAGTACCTTTTGACAAACAACCAGCCTTATACTCCTAAAGCTGTTAATCTTCCCTCTATCCCCCGGATCTTGCAGTTTAATCCTTAGCCCTAAAGCTTCAAGTTTTATCTTCCCTACCTGTAGCCTAATTATAAGAGTTCCAATTTTTTGCTCCCTCTCTAACTGCAGTCAGTCTGAAACATGGCCTTTTTCAGCTTGTTTAACTATCAGATCCGGTCACACTGCTGTATTACCTTCAGAGACGTATCATCCTTTTCATCTTCCACCGTCGGAGCTTTCTTATCTATTTGCATTTCAGGCGAGAAAGTGAGATCTGGTTATAAGTGGTCCCTGGATTTGAATAGGAAGACTTTTAATTGCATCGTGCAGCTTAGCCTGCTCTCCTGTGGCGCAGTAAAAGCTTCAACTCTGCACTGACGCAAGTGAAGTCCATCGTCGCACAAACCAGGATGAATGGCGCTTTGAGGGCTGTTTTAACTGAATGTCACAAAAAGGAGCACCTTAACATTAGCAGAGCTACATTAGGAGCTGGTAACTTAATAGCTCAGGATGCATGTTAATCTTTGTAAAGAAAGGGGATTTCTAGCTTTTTATATTGGCAGGATCATGCTGATATGTGGAGCTTCATTATAATAAATGTCTTGATTCTTCTCAAAGGTTTTTGTTGTCTTCCTTTCTCAGGTTTGTCATTGGCTCTGCAGCCAGCAGCTCCAGCAGCAGCGGCCTGGAAGCGTTCAAAGCTTACCCTGTCTTCAAGGAGATTGAGAACCATCTAAAGAAGGTTTTTATCTGCTTATGTATACACAGCTTAATACGTTAATTGGGTTGAGCTGAGCATTTAAAGGGAACTTTCTATGCAAAATTAAATGAATGCACTTAAAAAAAAAAGCAGGACTTAATTACATGGGGTGCTTTTTCTTCTACTACTGTAATCAAACATTTTTCCTAAGGAAAACTTGAAAGGCTTAAAGGTCTCTTAAGGTTCATCACACTGTTACCATCCGTCATCAAATGCTGTTACCCAAATGAGAGATGGGTCTAGATAAACGCTCAGATAGGACCCTGTTGACACAAATGGTGACACATCAAGTATGTTTGTTATATAACCTAAATAATTTATTAAGTAAAAAGTTTAAATCAGATGTAACCAGTTTCTAGGTTATAAACCTCAGCTGTGTGAAGTTTCTCACAGTCGCTAATTTGATGCTTTTTTTAACGGCTCCCAGTGCCCCCTGCAGGATTAATTAATTGGATGTAGAAAACCGTAGTTTTTAAATGTTAAACATGACGGTCGGGTTTTTCCATGAAGTTCTGGTAACACATCTGTTCTTTACTCACCAATGCCTTGCATTGCTGGCCTGCAGTTAGGGCTGGAGAGTACGGTCAAAACCTAGTTAGATATATTTCTTCATTTTGATCCATGCAATATAATTCCATTATTGATATAAACAAAACAAAAGCCTTACTATCATTTTTTTTATTATTATTGTTGCTATTTCTTTAATGCCTTGACATCACTGGGTGGGAAGGGTGGAAATGAGGGCAGGGGCTGGGGAGTGTAGACATGGGTGGGGAGGAAGGGTTATCTACTTTTGATGACACAAATTTGTATACACTGTACAAAATTTTGACTACCTGTGGTTGGTGCACATTTTCCTCCTCTAATGTAAAAAATGTGAAAAACAAAAATTGATCACAAAAAAAACAAAACAAAATAAAATCCTCTTAGAAAACTGCCAAGAAATTCCACAAAAGATGCCTGTACACACCACAAGTTTATTTTTCTGGTTTAATTCTAAAGACCCTCTACATTTGAACATTTTAGAAATAGCTTAAAAAAAAAAACATCTTTCATCCAGGGTTCCTACAGCATAAGGCAAGTTAAATTCAAGACTTTTCAAGACTTTTT
>NW_015150532.1:1212831-1215585 GCF_000732505.1 Cyprinodon variegatus
ACTTTTGTACAACCATTCGTCCATGCCTCTTTGACCCGGCCTCAGGAAAACTATGCATGAAAGCAGACTACGAAACAAACTAAGAAGAGTTGTGGCTGAAGTCGCAGCTCAAAGAGCAACAATAGAAGAGTTTAGACATCAGACTGTGTTTTTAAGGCCCAGTTAAAGTCCAGACCTAAGCCTAATAAAAAAAAAAAAATGGGGCAAATCTATGAGATATTTTTTCAAACAAGGATGGGGGTCATTTTTCACCTACTAGATGCACCAAACTGGTAGAGACATGCAGCTGTGACTGCAGGTGTTTTACAACTGGTGTATAAATACTATGAAAAGGCATGACTTTATTTTTAAGAAATAAAAACCTAAACTTTCACTAGAACTGTTGAAAAAGTTGTTGAATTCTAATATTAACTTGAAAAGTCCTCGAAAATTTGAAGTTACTCCAAAAGTAAAGCATATTTAGTTTTTTCCGCACAGAGCTAAGTTGAACTGATTATATAGAGAATCTGTCCCTATTTATTGGTTCCCACTACATAATAGCGAAGCAGCTGCTGCTATGAAGGATAATTAAACAAATGTAATATGGCTGGATCCCTGGCCTAATTGTTATTAAAATAGAGGAGTGTAACAGGTCCTGATGTCTCTGAATGATGGTTTCACAATCTGCAATCTCCCTTAACCGATGCGGACGCATTGTTCTTGTCAGGTATTGTTTGACAAATGGAGCTCCACAGCTGTTCTCTTCATTGTGAAAGGGTGTTGGTCTGATGTGTCTGATAACTAGCAGCTGATTGTTGTCTGTCCGCTCCCGCTGAAGGTTGAGTGACGTGCCACATGGCTCTAAAACACTCTGTGGATTTCTTTCAGGAGGGAGAGAACCTCGTCAAGAAGGTCGGCGGCGTGTTTGCCTTCAACGTAAAGGACGGCCCTAATGGGAAACAGGCGACTTGGGTTGTGGACGTGAAAAATGGCAAAGGTTCTGTCACAAATGACCCAGGTATGTATCCTATTGGGCCTCGGAGATCTATAAGGGACTTTTCTGGTCGCATGTAGATTAAAATATATCTTAGTTAAATGTTCTTTCTTTTTAGTTTCAGCCAGGTCAGAGTAAAGGCCAATTTACGAAATTAGGTCTTCTGCGTAGGTGTTGCGGTGAACGCAGAGACATCCCTGCCCCCTCCACAGACACTCTGCTGCACCTCTCCCAAATTGTAGGTGGCCGCAGAAAGGAGGCCTCTGATTGGTCAAATCTACATCCGTTCTATATTATGCAAATTTTCCTGTTTGGTAACTAACCAGCTAGTTTTGTTTGTGTGACTGACCAACCAGTCAAAAAGTTGGACCAGCTAGAAGAATGACCTGCGCAAGAACTCTTTTTCCACCTGGATCCCCGCTCTTTTTCTCCCTCGTGACCCTCCATTGTCGCACAAACTTACCCCCACTTCCTCACCTCCTTGGCCGTTTCTAGACCCAAAGCTAGTTTGTGATTGTCCCTCTTGCATTGTGGCGTGAAACATGGCGCAGACCACGCTTGTATGCGTCGAGCTAACTGCAACGCGCTGCTGCGGGAATATAACCAGCCCTTTAGGCTGTGTTGGTTAATGTCAAGGAAAAAAAACCCTAATTGTTTTAGTTTTTATAGCTTTTCTGCCCTGAGCCTTTAAAAAAAAATAAGTGCAGGAAAAGGTGAAATCTCAGGGTTTAATAAGAGAAGAATTAATTTCAATAAAGCAGTACAAAGTAAAGTATACATTCAAGAGGTCCTCGCTTCTTGTTTTAGCTTAGCAGGGTATGCATAGCTAAGGCTTCCTAAACAGCCGACTCTTTGTAAATAATGTTCATTACATTAATTTTTAAAAGACTACATCATGTTTTCTGTTCAGCCTTCCTATTATCTGCTCAAAGTCTCTGTCACTCACTCTCTCTCTCTGACTCATGCAGCCTGAATGAATACTGCATAAAAACGTATGTTCTCCTTTCAATAGCTCCTTGCATCCCTGTTTTTTTTTTTTTTTTTACAGATAGCACTCAATCCCCACCTCAGAGACAATTAATTAGAGCCTAATGTTTAATAACATGACAAGATGGAGGGCTGACTCTCTTCTCACCGTCCCCACTAGGCCCGGTTTTACTCATCCCATCAGTTCTCAACTTCAAGGATTTATTTATTGTCACCAACTCACATTTTTACATTTATGGCATGAGATTTGGACTCAAGTCCCATTTTAAGCAGTGTGGTATTTAAGAAGAAGAGCTGCAGCTGAATAGACTGCCGATGGAGTTCAGTTGGTCTTGCTCTGGATGCTCCTCGGTCGTCTGCTTCAGCGGAGAGTCTGGAACAGTCTGTGTGCAGGGAGGGAGAGTCTTTCAAAAAGCAGAGCATCCTCCCCCTACGTGCATCTTTATTTGTAGAGGGAATGCTGCTCCCTACAGTCATCTGTGTAACCTTAACCACTCTCTGCAGTAGGGATGTCCAACATACAACTTTTTAATTTCCGATAGGATACTGATATTAGAGCTTTGAGGATTTTGACCCGAAACGATATTAGGATGAATCATAGCGGGCTTTATTACTTATTTTATAATCTAGATGTTAGAAAAGGCTTCATCAAGTTATTTTACTAGAAAAGGGAACAAAAATCAACAACAAAAGTGTTAAAAAACACCGTCATGGTTTTTCCCCAGGTCCGTTAATTCGAGTGCAGGTAACTTAACTGAGATGGAGTGTTATAAAAATAATTCTGGACAACTAAG
>NW_015150532.1:1216848-1218596 GCF_000732505.1 Cyprinodon variegatus
TGCAGCTTTAACTTAGCTCTTTACTTCTTTTAGCTTAAACGTGTATATATATCTTCAAAAGGCATAAAAGCAACTGATTAATGTCAAATTAACCAATGAGTTACACAAAGTTTAACAGAAGCAGCAGATTTTTTTGACTAATATCGGACCAATATCTGATATTAACACCAGATCAGGACATCACTACTGTGCAGATGATGCTTTCCACCGCACAGTGGTAAGAGCTCCTTGAATCCAGCCTTACACAGCTTCCTCAGGAAGTATAGACGGTGATTGGCTTTCCTTGCCAGAAAAGAAGTGACGGTCCCGGTGAGGTCACTACATAAACCTAGGTTTAGGTACCGGCAGCTGGAGACCACCTCTGGGGTACAGGGGATAAAGAAGATGCTTTCCATTACTGCTTTTTTATTACTAGCTTTATTCGAATGTACTCATCTCTGGTTGTGCTTACTCCTGATTAGACCTGAAATAAGCTGTGATGGAAACATTTAAAAACTGATAGGATGAAGAAGAGCCGTTAAGAGAAGTCAATGGAAAAGTGTCAGGGTTCGGTTATTAAACAGCTAGATATCTGAATGAAAAATAAGTGACAATTTGTAAAATATATGAAATATACAGTAGTTCAAATGTTTTTTTTTTTTTCCTCAGAACCTAAAAACACACAAATATAAATTTTGTAATTTATTTTTTCATATCATGTATTCTGAGGTAAAGGAAGCTCTAAAAGGAGCTCGATAAATTAGAAAGTTTTATCTGCTGTTTTTGTATTTTTTATTTCTTTAGACTGAAAGGCAACCACCCTTGTTGGATTTGATTGTGAGTTTAGTTACTATTGATTTCTCTTTATTTCAGCAGAATGAGGAGTGTACTGCCAGCTATAGAGTTTGAAGTATGCGTTTTAAAGGTGCGTTCAAGTGTGGGGCTGTTCACATTTCGAGGTCAGGCAAAACGCACCAAAAACCCTGCAGTGAAGTAGCTAAAACACAGTGCAGCCGTAGTCAACACAATACTCCTAAATGGCTCATTTGATGGATTGTTAGAGTAGGATTCTTCTGCATCAAAACACGACCACAACAAATAAAGCAGAAAAGCTCAGTCCCAGTTCAAGAAAAAACGTTGAAACCGCCCAAAACTTCTCTATCCGTCCACTTGATGCCTTTGGATTGAAGCGGTGTGTTCACCGCGTGTGGGTCCAGCACACAAACACACTACCTCCTAAGTGGCCACCAATATTTTCCATTAGATGGGCTCCCCACTGATGCTTCCTGCATCTAAGCCATTATTTCTGAGCTCTGCACTGTCCTTTAAAATAGAATGAAATGTTCAGAAAGCTTCTGAAAGCTCCTGCGTACAAGTTCACCTGTCAATGGAATTTCAAGACTGTAGATGACGGATTTTTTGGGACACTTCTTGTGAAAAAAAATAAGCCGCTTCAGCTCTTGTCATTTTCAGTAAAGACAGATTTCAGCTGCCCTTTGATTTACTGCTCTGTCTCCATTCCAACCTACTCTTTAAAGTTTAAAGTAATCCAGTAAATCCTCAATAAGAAGACCTGACTCAGCCTTTTTTTAAAATATATTTTTATGTAAAATAAATATAAAAAGATTTTCATATTTATTCATTTATTTTAATACAATCTTTCTTTTACTATACCCAAATTTTAAACTAAAATATTCACATAAATTTGCTTCATTAACCCTTTAAAGCCCGATCCAAGAATAAAACAAAACAGAAAATAACTTTTTTTT
>NW_015150532.1:1218759-1225455 GCF_000732505.1 Cyprinodon variegatus
ATCATTAAATTATGCAAAAGGTTCCAGATGCAAAACATTTCAGAAACCGTATGTATCAAATACGATACATTTGGCATTATAGGGTTATGGGCTTGGGGGATTAATAAAAAAAAAAAATCAATATAAACAAAATACTCTTTTAAACGGTTGTCTGTAGCAACGGAGAGCCCTTTAAAATAAATATAACACATTTTTTATCCATAATTGTTGATCAGAACTCATAGGAGCTAACAATTAGCCATAACTGTTCCTCAGGGTATAATTATGATGCTACATTTCCTTTTTTCTAGTATGGCCCATATTTATCTTGTCAGCCCAAACAGAATGCATCCAACCTTTAAAGATGTGGGTTTACTAACTGAAGCTGTGTGCTTTGCTCAAATGAGACTAAGCTCAAGCTTTTCAACAGGAATTGCCTCGTTTATTGATGATTTTGAAGGACTTGTTGTCTTTTAAAGTCTCTGGGATCTTTAATCAGATGCCTGGGATTTTAAATACTTTCAAAATTGTCTGTATGAATACTATGGAGTGTTTAATAGATGAGAAATTTATATATATATATTCACTCACTCACTTTTGGCTGCGGTTGTTTTTACAAACAATGAGAAAAAAAAAAAACTGGTATTGTATGGTAGATAGGCAATAACTAAATAGTTTTTTCCACTTACAAATAAACAATCAAGCAGGCCCCTGCTGTATCTTACTTAGCAACACGTTGACAGCTCCTCTTATCTTGGCTCACGTTATTGGTTGTAAAGATGACGTCTTTCATACAGCTGACATAAGAGGAGCATCAGTGACGACGTCATCGGTGCTATAATTCTCAGAGAGGACATATTATACTAAATCCCTCTTGATATTATCCCTTCTTGATATGAAAAAAGGGACAAGCACTGCCTCCTCACAGCGAACTGAGCATTAAACAAAAAGCATTTGACCCACAGTGTTACAAAAGCGGATGAGGAGGGTTAGCATAGCTGCATCTGAGATGGCTAAAGTTTTCTGCTTGATTATATTTGGTCTAATTTTTGATTGCACACCTTCTAAAACAGTCTGTTTTTTTACCAGCAGCTCTTGGTTGGCTTTTAAAGTTTTAAAGTTGGCCCTATTTTTATTTTTTTTTCTTAATCTGCAAACTTGCATCACCAGAAGCATTTTAGATGCACAGAGAAAGTAAATAAAATAGGACACAATGTCTTTCTCTGTCTCAGAGATGCCTCAGATCTAACTTTTATAGCTTTCTTTCCTCCTCATGGCTTTCTTCCTCTCCCATCGGTAAAGAGAGCGTTGGTGGAAAGTAGGAGGAAAAAATGTAATGAACATCAGGAAACACCAAACATTCCTGCTCCATAGCGTAGCTTTAATTTACCTTCAATCCCGTCTTTGTGTTTTGCCAAGTAATGCTGCTGCATTAACGATGTTAATGGCATTTAAAACGCAGCGTGATGTAGGATAAAAAGGTCATGGAGGTGAAACAGCAAAGGATACGCTGTGATGCCGATGCTTACAGCTCATCTCTTCTGGCGGCTTTCCCATAAAAAGTTATCTGTTAAAGAAAGTCTGAAAAGATCGATTTGAGGATCAGGCAGAAAGAGTGGAGGAGGTAGATTTCATGCAGGATGAGAAGGGGAATAGGTCTGAGGTGCTGTGGGTGTTAGCTCATGCAGAACTATACTAAAGTTCTCCTGCCTTGCTGATATTAGCATAAGGGATCTGTAACTTGGATCTGCTTTTATGCCTCATCTCTGTGGTTCCTCGAACTCCATACCTACCCAGTTTATTTCTATGTTCACTCAACTGGGAAAAAATTATAAATTTGTTACCGGGCAGGATTTCACACCCTGTGCACATCTTTATTTGTGCATTTATTGATAAACAGCCTGAATCTCTTCATTTATTGCAGCTTTTGAGACTTTCTCCTCTAAATGAATTCTTATTATTATTGCACATTTTGACACGTTAGACCCTCTGGGTTCAATGTTTTTCATTCATTAGACAAACTCAAAGGGGTCGCAACTGTTAAGACAAAGAGGAAACGTCATGGTTTTCAGAATTTTTTACAGTGAAATACATTTAGAATTTATCTCATGAGTAAATGAAAGGAATCTGTCTATGTGGGATTTAATCGGAGGTGAGATCTGGTTAGATATGGCCAAAGCAAATTCTTCTAATGGCCTTACACTGCAACACTGGTAAGAGAAAAACCTTTTGGAGACCTTTAAGCTGTCCATCGGAGCTACAAGTAAGGATGAAAAGTTCTTTTTTTTTTTTTAGCATTTTTCATTCACCAGAAATCCTCATCTACATTCTTGATAGCCCATTTAATTTTCATTTACTGATTTATTTGATTGGGAAAGTGCATGTTCATGAATTAAAATCACATGAATATAAATATGTCAGATTGTAGCCAAAGGCTTATTTCCATCTATTTTCCTGCAGGCAGGCGTAACATTGACAAACTCTTCTATATACAAAAAGGCGGTCACTTATACAACATTTTAGCACAACAACACACTTTAGTCACAATAGAACACAAGTAAACAGCTCACCATACATTTTACCAGCAACATTCAAGCGTAGAAAATCCCATACAGTTAAATACGCTTTACTGTGTGAACTAATGTGTACAGGTTTCAGTGGTTGGCGAACAAGCAACTGGAAATGAGACAGATTATTCAGGTTTGAAATGTCCAATAAACTATTTATTTTTAGAATGTTTCATTAATAGTTGGATCCTTTTTTCTTTTGTCAAAAATGTTTTTAGGTCCTTTTTATATTTATTTACATAAATTTTCGAGAAGATCGTGGAATAGAAGTAAATTTTGGCAGAACTCAGAGGTTAATAATTATTAAATTATTATTTCTGATGGGTCTGAATGTTTTTTTTTTTTTTTTTTTTATTAAATGTTAGAATGTGCCACTTGTAACAAGGTCAAGGTAACGTTTTTTTTTTTAGTGTTCAACATAAGGCATGGATCCTTGAGCCAGGAATGATGATAAAGCAGTTGTGAGATCAGTTGCAGCATGTTTAAATATTTTTTGCATGAGTTTGGTAGGTTACCTATAAAGAAGGAGAACAAAACTGGCCCAAGGATAGACCCTTAAAGAACCTATTTTAGTATCCACATAGGGAGATTCAGTGGTGTCAAAAGTACACACTTTTGTTACTTAAGTAGAAGTATAGATACTGCAATTTAAAAACACTCTGGTAAAAGTTGAAGGATCAACTTGACCTCTTTACTCAAGTAAAAGTGAAAAAGTATGTGCTCCAAAAACTACTTAAGAGTATAAAAGTATAAATTAATCTTTAAAAAAAACAGCCAGATGCCACTATATCAGTGTTTTTCAATCCTGGTCCACATGGCACACTGCCCTGCATGTTTTAGATGTTTCCCAGCTTTCACACACCTGTCGTCAATTGATAGCAGATTATCAGGCTTTGCTGAACTGCAATAATCTGAGTCAGGTGTGCTTAAGCTCAGAAACATCCAAAACATGGAGAGCAGTGTGCCTTGAGGACCAGGATTGAAAAACACTGGTCACTATATGAACTGAAACTCAATTTTTCGACTATTTCAAAAAATTCTTTGAGATATGGCCAAGTTGGTCTCCATCTCGCATTACGCTCTCGCCTGTATCCGACCTTTCAGACATTTCAACATCTTTTTCTAAATCCCACATTGTAGCATGGCATAGACAATTCACTTTTGCAGTTTGAAGAACACCTGCTTGCTTCTGATGATTTCCTTTAGCTAACCAATGAGTGTTTGCGTTATATGACTCATCCAATGACACTAGTTTTCACTAGATGTGGATGGAGCCAATGATCTGCATTGGATGGAGCACATGACGTGAAATAAATATTTAGAAACATTAAACCGAAGCCAAGAGTAACGAGTAACGTTTGTTTTAAAAATGTAAGGAATAGAAAGTACAGATACTTGTGTGAAAATGTAATGAGTAGAAGTCAGTAGTATGAAGAAAAATAAGTAATGGAGTAAAGTATAGATACCTAAAAATTGTACTTAAGTACAGTAACAAAGTATTTATACTTCGTTACACCTCTGCAGAGATTTAACACCAGGTGGTGAATGGTGTTCATCTTGTAACATATCATTCCAAAAAAGTTAATCTACTGGACTTTGTTTCCAAGTTTAAAGAGAAACAAAGTCCAGTGGATTGTTTTTTAACTTCTTTGGAATGACTATGATCTGGATGACGTAGAATCTTCACCAACATACTTGTAAAGTATCATGTCTATCCATTCATTAATATCTTTTCGTAGGTCCAAACCATTTTTCTTCCAATAGCTTGGTTTGCTTTTTAGATCGCAGCTTTAGATGCAGAAACATACTGAATGGACTTGAGTGGATGCAACACATACTATATGCTTTTCTTGGCTGAAACTCGTCAAAATGTAAATCAGATGCTCCTGTTTTGGAGCATTGCTATAAGAGAAACAGAGGTGAGCTTTCTATGGCCTCTGCTCTGATATGAAACACAGTAAACCTGTAGTCAGTTGTTGTCCTTTTCATTACAATCCACATTGTAATGAAGCTGAAGTCAATCAGTTTTACTGGGAATATTTTCTTTTCTCTAGGTAAAAAGGCAGACTGCACATTGTCCATTGGCGACGAGGATCTGCTGGCTCTAATGACGGGGAAGCTGAACCCACAAACGGTGTGTGCACCTACCATGTCCCATATGTGTTAATACTGTGTGATGGTCTGAAAAACACATCAACCTGATGGTTTTGAATACTGTCTTTGAGTCAGTCACAATGTTTCTAAGATCTGAAAGGGGAACATTTTAAAGCAATCATTTCGATTATGAAAAGGAATTGAGCTGAAATGCCCTTAAACATTGACCTGCTTTGATTATAGTGCTAGATTAAAGACATACTTGTGCTAGAGCCGCCATGTTAAAGCAGAAGTTGGTCAGTTCCAACGGTAGATTGCAAAAAACCTGGTTAAATGCCAGTTTTCCTATTTATTTGGATTTATAAGGTTACAGACATTAAGATTATTTTGTCTTTAAACAATTTGAAGCTTAAATGTTGATGTGATTGCAGATATTGGATGTATTTCAAGGCAACAT
Source organism: Cyprinodon variegatus (assembly GCF_000732505.1). Classification (NCBI taxonomy): domain Eukaryota; kingdom Metazoa; phylum Chordata; class Actinopteri; order Cyprinodontiformes; family Cyprinodontidae; genus Cyprinodon; species Cyprinodon variegatus. Next base: position 1,223,857 of record NW_015150532.1, read on the forward strand.
CTCAAACTGGCCGCTTCCTGGTGTGAGACCTAAGAAATGAGCCCAAAATAGATTCCACCAGAATCTGCTCAATTATTTGCTAGAATAAACACACTAGCTGCGTTTCTATTACAAATGGGCGCAACACTATGTGATATTCTGCTAAATCCGAAATGCAAAATTCTGCAATTGAAGTATTTCTATTAGATAACAAAATGTAAAAATGCATACGATATGCAATAACTCTGAAAACAAAATGGCTGTGGCGGATGTAAACACGAGATATGTCCATATATCAGCCACAGCTCTAGAGGGCGCCATCATGCTTCAACTGCTTCTGTTCTTCTCCATCTTTTTACAGGGCGGTATTATCACGGGACTCGTGTGATGCAAAATAAATGTTTTCATTGCACTTTTGCAAGTATAAGAATTTCCATATGATTAAAAAAAACATTTTATCTAAGAGTTCAAAAAAACCCTGGGATGTTTTTAGAATTTTGGGCAGAAACCGGCAAACAAATGTCAGTATGACATTGGCTGAAAGGCCACTTGAAGGGGAAGTCGCCAAAGCAATATAAGAGTTGGGTTACAGTAAGAAAATCACAGAAATGTGCCTCTTATTGGAGCTGAAGTTAATCTTTGAAAACGATGACAAAGCCTTGATGTCAGTCATTCAGAGCATTTATGGTCAGAGCTGAAAAAGCTGCAAGAAAAAATGGCTACAACCTGGACTCAGTGATAAGAGGGACAGAGGTGAGCAGCAGTTCTGTGTGCAGGAATGTTCCAGAATACCAGGAATAATGAGAACAGGTTGTGGAAGAAAACTAATAACATTTCACACAAGTTGTGCAGTTTAAGTGTAAAGTCTACCAACATTTTTATTTAACAGTTGGAGGAAAATGTTACAGTTTATTTAGGCTTTTAGCAAATAGAAATCCTTTTTAGTTTTCCTAAAAAGAAAAAATAAGAAACATTTAAACACTTTTAAGGTCAAATATTTTCCAACAACTTCTTGATGAAGTTTTAGAACATTTTGAGTTTATTTATTTATTTATTTTTTTGTACAGTCCTGTAAAACATTGATCTTTCTAGCAGACAGCTAAAAGTTAAGGGTCAGAAATCTTTTTTTTTTTTTTTCATCACAATAACTAATCCCAGGTGGATCCAAGAGGATTTGTTGATGAAAATCAATCAAAAGGCAGTTAAACATTTATTATCTTCCAACAGAGTTTCTTGCATATACAGCGAACCCTCATTTATCACGGGGGTTACGTTCCAAAAAGAACCCACGATAGGTGAAATCCGTGAAGTAGAAACCTTTATTTTTTTTACAGTTATTACACAATGAAATACTCCATGAAACATTGAAATCAAGGAAAAACTTTTTACAGGCCCAAGCTTTTGTTTAACAAATAAAAATACTGTATAAACGTTTTTTTTAACAAATAACTACTGTACTGTACTGTAAAATAATAGTTCTAAATAAATAATAATTTTAATCATCAATACGAACTGAAGGGCAGAGAAGGCAAAAGTACTCACTTTCCGTACTTGAGTAAAAGTACAGATACTTGTGTTAAAAAATACTCTGGTAAAAGTGGAAGTACTGATTAAACTTCT
>NW_015150532.1:1225939-1227836 GCF_000732505.1 Cyprinodon variegatus
AGAAAAATCTACTTGAGAACAGTAACGAAGTATTTGTACTTCGTTACTTCCCATCTCTGCTGAAGGGTTAATATTAATATTAAGAACAGTAGGACAAATAGTGACTGACGTGTACAGTACACAGGTGTGTTTTTTGGAGAGAAGAACATAGTTATCGGTAGTTGTTGTCGCTCTTTTTTTCTTCTGGGCCAAAAGATCCTTATAAACCGACATGCCACCATCGATTATGATTGACAAAGTTTAACAATGCATGATGCAAATCCGTGAAGCAGACTGTTAAAAGTGAACCGCGTTATAGCGAGGGTTCACTGTACGACATATTTTTAAAATCTAACCTTTTTTAGGTCCCAAAAAGAAACTTTTTATGTAGAGAAAGTTTGCTTCCAGCATGCAGGGGATAAAATTATATCATCAGGACTTTATATTCAGTAAAGTAATATGATGGATTAATAGAAAAAGGTTGTAATAAAATCTACGATTCTCAGTTTCTTGATTGAAAACTAAAACTTTTTCCAATTTGAGTTTTATCAATGACCTGCTTTTTGTATCAAAATATCAGCTGTATTAAAACTGATGTCCTACTTTTGTCCCTTTTTCTCTGGTTACATCAGGCGTTCTTCAAGGGGCAGCTGAAGATCACCGGAAACATGGGCATGGCCATGAAGCTGCAGAACCTCCAGGTGGCGTCGGTCAAAGCCAGGCTGTGAGGCCTTGTAGGAGCTTTTTGTGAAGCTCTAGTATACTTAGGTTGAGTTAATTTGAGACTAAATCAAATGTTTTGATTATGAGCCCAGCTTGATCTGAAGAGATGGTCCATCAAGCTGCTTCCATAGACTTTGTTCTTTTCCTTTCTATTAATCAGAGCTGTTGTTTCTGCAGTCAGTCCTATAAAAACAGCAAATGATCAGAGTTTGGATTAAACTGAACAGTGTGTCTCAACTTATCATGTACTAAGAAAAACTGTAAAATGAAGCATTTCAAAGCAGTTTCTCGTGATTAATACGTATGAATTTATAAGCTCTAATGTTTGTAAAATAAATATTTTGTTCTCTAAATGTGTTTGAATGTTTTCTCCAGTCCACATTTAGGCTTATCGTATCCAAATAGACTGACTTTTTTCTGTTTAAGGAGCAAAGCAAAGTTTGAGTAGAATTGTTTGTTATAATGCAGGTCATACAGGTTTGCCAACATTCTTTCTTTTTTTTAATGACCGTTCTCATTTGAGGATCGGCTCCCAGTACACACTATAATTTTAAAGCACAGTGAGTAAGCGCAGCTCTGTGATTGGATGCCCTCTGGACTCAGTGCACGAGGTGGGAAACAAAAGGATCCGAACTAAATTAACATCCAGGGGTTGACGTTAAGGATTTTTTTACTTACCCAGTATAATGTTTGATAAATATAGTTTCTAATATTCATTTTTTGTATATATATCAATTAAACTTTTTAAATGTTTTTTGTAATTCAGTATTTTTTAAGTTTCCAGGTTCCTGGTGTGTATATGCAATCGTCAGATAATGAACTCAAGCCTACATTACCATGTTAACATGCTTTTCAATCCTTTTTGCACATTCTTTTCAAACTAAACTTTGCTTTAAACTGTTGTGTGTTTGGAAAAATATAAATTGTAATGTTCAAAATCTAAAAAGAAAAAAAACGTGACAGGTTAAAAACTTAAGATAAATCACATGACAGAAGTCAATGTCCCAAATGAATAACATATTTTAGAGTCACGGTATGTTTATACAAGATAATACTATTAATATAATGTGACTTTTCTAGAGAATCATTATACATAGTTATTTTATAGGGCTTCCACAGTCTTACATAATTTCAGAATTCCCTGACTTTTAACTGACTGGATTAGTTTTCCCTGACAAAATAAATGCAGCAACAA
>NW_015150532.1:1230922-1239584 GCF_000732505.1 Cyprinodon variegatus
TATACACACATCCAACAACACAAGATAATAATGATAAAAATAAAATAAAAAAGAGATAAAATACACATATAGCTCTTCTGTATATATATCTATATATATGTATATATATATATGCATATGTAAAAACTAAATCCAAGTAAAGTGAAAATCCAAGGGACTGAGATTCCAGTCATAGAGAGCTTGTATCTTCCGGCATTTAGATACGTCTCTGTTTCAGCATACATGACTCAAACATTTATTCGTTAGTAGAGTTCTCTACGACATGGTTGCAATGGATGGAAGTTTAGCCATTTCATTCAGATCTATATGGCAAGGTACATATCGATTCATTTTATTTATGTTACGCCGCAGTTCACAGTATATCTCAAATCACTTTACAGAGACAATCCAATCAGATTAGACAGACAAGGAAAACCAGCTAATGGCATCCAGTCATTGAATTTGTAGGATTCACTTCTTCTAGATGAGCATGTAGCGACGGTAGATATTCACTTACATTGTGTAGTTGACTCTGCAGCAATCCCTCACCACAAGCATGGATGCAGCGACAGTTGTGAGGAAAAAAAATCCCTTTTAAACTGCCTTTTCCAGCAGAACTAGGCTCAGTGTGAGCAGCCTTCTGTTGAGGCCGACTGGGGGTTTGAGGAGAAAGAATCAGAAATTCAAAGGGAACACAGCAGCACTGCTCCATAAATGTTTTCTTTGTTATGAAAGGTTATGCTAAACTTGCTCCATAGGAGGCTCTGTCTGGGAAAGATATGGTTAAGCAGATGAGCTGTGAGACAGTTTTCAGGCCAAAGGGATAAAAGAATTCAGTAAGGAATCAAAATAAATACAAAAAATCAAATTATAAACCCATATTTATAAAACAGGAGCTCCTCTGAGTAACTCCCTTGTAATCATATTTAAACTTGATGAATTGGGAACAAAATACAGAAGAAAAATTATGGTCAGACTGACTTAATTAATCTACTTTGTTATTATCAAGACACCTGAGCTAATTTGATGAGCTCCGATAGCTCAGTGTGAAAAACAGCTGATGATTTTCTCTACATCCATTCTGTTCCTCTGTTTGGTTTAGATGTGTGTCAAAGCTTAAGGTGAACTCAAACATATAAGAAAAACTTTCTTTTTGGTCGATATAAGCATGTTTTATTTTTTAACTGAGCCCTCAGAAAGCAAAACAGATCCCAGCCTTATTTTATTTTATTACCTAAGAAATAAAATATTTTCATGTACCCCTTGCAATGCACTCGTGGACCACTAGGAGTACGCACACCACTGGTTGGGAAACACTGCCCTATAGGATTAACCTGACTCTGTCAGATGGATTTGCTCCGCATATCCATCTGGAAACCTTCCGTAGAAGTAATTTTGGGAAGTACTGGTTAGCTGATTGGCCTATGTTGGTGATAGACGGGCCAAATAAACCAATCAGATCAACGAAGCATATGACGTAACAGAGTGACGACGAAGAGGAGCCAATTGATAGATCAAACTCTTGCCGAAACCAGTCAGGAGAAGAGCAAAAACATCTTTTCTTCTGAGAAAAGCCTCCAGAGCAGTGTTTTACTCTTCTTTCAGTGAAGAAATACTCCGATAAAACTTGCTCGATAGCCACGCTAACGCTAGTTTCATCGGCTGAAGCCGCCATGTTCTTTAGACTGAACTGTCGCGCTTCTTGTTGCGTCACACCTCAACCCGCCTCAAAGCCAACGCTGATTGGACGTTCGTTTGGTGAACAGCTCGAAATTTTCTTCAACGGAGAGTCTCCAGACTGATTAGCGAGTGAAATCTTGAAAGCTCGCGAGATCAGGATGGTCTCACGAGGCTACTATAGAATGGTGTCACAGCCAAACATCAGACCAAATTAAGCTATAATGACAAGAAAATTAAGATAGAAGATAAAGATATGGGTTAAACTAACAAATAATGTGGAGAATAGAGATAAAAAACATTACAATGAAAAGTGGTCCCTATGTCTTCCAGCAGTCTAAGCCTATAACAGCATAACTATAGAGATAGCTCATCATAACCTGAGCCACTCTAACTATAAGCTTTATCAAAAAGGAAAGTTTTAAGCCTTGCTTTAAAAGTAGACATGGTGCCCGCCTCACAGACCTAAATTGATAGTTGGTTCCACAAGAGATGAGCCTGATAACTAAAGATCTGCCCCCCGTTAGAAATTCAAGGAATCACAAGTAGACCTGCAAATTGAGAGGGAAGTGCTCTGTTAAGATATGATCAGATATCTGATAAATATGGAGTTTGGTTATCAAGGACTTTACACTTGAGTAAGATTTAAAACCATTTAAGCTGCAGGGCACCCGATAAAGAGGATTTAAGTTTAGGACCGCTATACGGTGTACATTTTAGGACATCTTTAGGTTCCTGAAATGAAGGTCTCAAAAAATCTTACCAGTCTTAGACACTTGTTGCTGTTTTCAAATTTATGAGTTGCATCCTTTGAAGGACTCAAACCATATACACAAGGCCATCAAAGCCATTAAGGTCAGAAGTTGCTTTACTACCATCATCCACCTTCTATTAGACAAATCCATGGAAAAGAAGAAACCATCTGTCGGTCTCTTTGAAGAAGTCTTGGAATTTGGAAAACCTTTGTCGCAGCATTGTGACGTAATCGGTCTGCAAACGAATCCTTCGAAGGGTGGACAAAGACTTTTCTACATAAAGCAGAAAAATCTGAGACTTTTTAAATTAATGGATTCACCTGGTTTATACCAGAACCCTCAACCCCATCCCTCCCTACAAAAACATCATCTGGCTTTCTTCACAATTGGCATCCTTTTGTTTTTATTGGTGCCCTATTTCCTTAGCTGAACACAGCTGACTGTACTAAGACTTACTTCTCCAGCCAATCAAAGCTCAAGGGAAACACATTTAATTGGTGGATTTGATGTAAGATACACATATAAAGAGAACAACCAACTAGAAAAACACAACTGGACCTGCTTAACAGATCTCCTATTAGTTGAGGAGTGATGCCACCAGGGGCAATCAGTTTTATTGTGAGGGTAGATTTTTGCATAAAAAAACAAGGTTGTAAAACAGGATTGAAACTGAACGGTACATGCTGTTCTGTACATGACAAACTATCTGAAGTGAGTATCTATCTGCTTTAACAGAAATTCTATACACTTTCCTTAGGCAATTCCTACTCAATGATTCAACTGCAGGCCAAACAATGAGCTTATCCTCTGATAATGTATCATTTATCAAACCAGCAGAATTTACGTGGATGTAAAGAAAATTAAAAGCCATTATTTATAGACTCTATATATGTGATTTCGGAAACCAAAAATCTCATCTGCACTCTGGACCCTGAATAAATCCTGTCCTATTTATTACCAACAAAAAACTGAGGGAGCATAATATGCTGTGCATTGTTGCCATGGTGAGGATTTTTTTTTCAGAGGAGGATCATCTCACTTAATTAAAACACATATATGCAACAAATGGAAGATTTTGCTGGATTTGTAAAACTTAGAGGTTTCAGTATCTACCATTTTACACTTTGTTTCTACGTTATTGAGACAGGCCTATGAGTATGTTTGCTTGAATCACATGTATACATATATTGCATGCCTATGATGTAATTATTAATATTTTCTCCAAAGAAGTTCACTTAAAGAAAACAGCAGGTTATAAAACACTTCTGTGAGGGTAGGAGGGACTTTTATACCTAAAAATTTGTGAAGAGGATTCAAACCTGTTGAACTTTTTCTTCTTTTTTTGGCTAAAAAAAAATCATATCACCATGAACAAAAATCCTCTGTTTTGCACAAATGCGTCATCATGTCATGGCATGCTGTTGTTTATAGCGTTGATAAAAAAGTCGACAATCCTGGTAGAAAACCTGTTGGAGGATGCAGAAGATTTAAACACACAGTAGGACATCAACCTTACACTAACAGGTGGTTCAGATCAAACATGTTCATTTGATCTGATGTCCTAGTCAAAGTCCAGGCCAAAATTAAGTAAAAAAAATCAAAGAGAATACTTAAAAAGTGTTTCACCAACCCTTTCCGTTTAATCTGAACAAGATGGAGCTATCTTACAAAAACCTTTAGCCCCTAAATTTGCCTTTGTTTGTTCTAAAAGAGGTTATCAAAGCACACATAATTTTCCTCCAAATGATAACTATGTGGTAACTTTTGTTGGCCTAACATTTACAATAATACACCCTGACATCTCTGGTTATAACAGGACAAAATGTGAAAATGTTCCACAAAATATGCGGTGTAATTAAGTCCCTTGGTTGGTTAACAGGCAAATCTACAGCATTTGATCACTTTGAGATTACAGGGTACATTAAGAACAAAGGTTTTAAATATGGTTCTCTAACAGAATTCCTCCAATAGTGGATTTTATCATCTAGAGCTGAGGTTTTCAACAGGGGTCTGTGACCCCTAGGGGGTCCATGGAGGTACTGCATGGGGGTCGCGAAAGGTTTGGTTGATTAGACTTTTATATATTCCCCCCTGCAATTTTTTCCACTAATTGAAATGTCTTTAAATACACATTGACAGGAATTCAACACACTGTAGTAAACAGATAACTGGAGGCTGAAGATGTCTTTCAATCATCAATCACATTCAGTAACACAGGAACTCCCATCAACAAGGAATCAGAATCATAAATACTTTAATAATCCCAGAGCGAAATTACTTTCATTACATTACTCCATCTGTAATAGAGTGATTATAGGACCAGTTTTATATGACACAATTTAATTTAATACTACATATATAACTAGGGGTCCACGCTTCATCTCTCTATCAATTCGGGGGTTCTTGGCCTGGAAAACTTTGAAGACCCCTGATCTAGAGTACAAAAAAAGATGCGATAAAAATTAAATGTTGGGGTTGACTTTATGTGAAAAAATATAGAGTAGGTTGGGGTTTGTTGAAACATTGTTTGCACAAACCTTAGCTGCAACCCCAAATCCAAGATAGAGGTCTAAAATACAAAAATGAATGGTGTCATCCCTGTGGTCCCACAGTCTTCCTGCTGGATTAGGAGTCATCTCTCTGTGATCAGCAGCTTCACCTCCTTCTGAGCTGAACTGAGGTGAATTTAAAACAGAACTGTTTCTCTTTTAGAGAACATCCAGCGACCAAACAAGAAAGGCTGTCAGTTTTAACGCATAAATGGTTTGGTAAAAATAGTGGCTAAAACATCTAATGTCATTCAACTTAATTCGAGTCTGTCTATATAGCCTCTAAAATACAAAAACAATTACTTTGAATCATTAGTTGTTAAATATTTCTCTAATTTTAATAATTAAAATTGTAATTAAAAAGAGATGTCAAGGTCATTTTTAATTATCTGTCCCCTATTGAACCTCTTTGTCCTCAAACAGTGTGTATTTACTGTATATTTATCTTTTATTTATTCCATTATGGTGCAAATAACTTGCAATTAAGATCAATGCATTGTGTTTTAGAGAGATTCATGCTAAAGAATTGAGATAGCGTTTAGCGCCAAATCATCAAAAGCTGTGGGGAAACTTTGCACCCTCTACCAAGAAATCAGTCTAATTTCCTCTCACACCACAAGTGAGGATATAAATATCAGACATTTTGAGGGAAAAGAAAAATGAGTAGTGTCAAGGCTCTACTCTCCGTGCTCAAAAAGGCTGAAAGGGTTAGCTTTCCTGTGCAAACTACTGATTCGTTCTACAAATAACGGTTCTGAAAATTGTCGGATAATGCAAAGTGTGCTTCTGATGGATTCAGAGTTTGGTTCTGATAAACTATGGTCCTAAACAACAATCTTAGTTTTATCAACCCATGGTGAAGTGGGGCCCTTGAGTTCAAATCCTGGATGTATCAGGAAGTAGGCTTGAAGGAATGGGCAGAGCTATAATTTTAATCTAGAACCAATCATTTAACTACAGGTGTGATGCGAAAGCATCCTTTCTTCTTTTTCTCACAGCAGCCAGTTGGTAAAGTTTTGAAGATATATATTCCCTTTATTCAGGAAATAATAAAGAGCAACATAAAATCATCACTCCATTGTGGCCACAATCCTGATTCATATAGTTACAGATGGCGTTGCGGCATTATTGGTTACTCCACAGGTATGAGTAACCCTTTCAATTCCTGCGCTTTGATTGGTCCAGTCAGTTTTAAACCGGAGAGTCTGAGCCTTTCCAGACTGAAAAGCCGCATAATCATCATGCATGGCCAGGTTAGTCAGGAAGGAGATAAAATCTTTGTGCCAAAGTCGTGATAACTTGCTATCTTCTCTTAAATTTTTTAATTTCAAATTCTGTCCACATCTTTCTGATTCTTGTTTATGTTTTAAAGGTGCATAATCATATTATATGATTTTTTTTTATGTATATGCCACTAACTCACCCTGATTTCACACAAAGGTGTCTCTGAAAGATTACCAAGTGCTTCTGGCGTTTTATTTATTTATTTTTCTATGTTTGTTCTCAGTTTGTTAGTACTTGAAGTCTTGCATGTATATTTATGATAAAAAAGGAGGAACCATAATGGACATGTGGGCAGGGGAGATAAACAGTGAAGTAGTTTACCACAGCTAAGCCATTAGCACCTCCCAGTAAGGTGTGAAAATCAGGAACAGAAGTTCAATATTGACCGATAGTGTGAAAAAACACAATAAAATTTTTGATTCCAAGAGTGATCAGACTGAAACAGCCAACAAATTACAGCGTAAACGTTGTTAACTGAAGTAGGAGTTAAAGATGCTGAGGCATTCACATGTGGCTGCTGAGGTGGAGGAATTATGAGTGAAAATCCTTATTTCAATCTGAAAAACTCACACAAAGAGAAAAGACAATTAGGAAAAATTTATTGATACAATTGCTTTGTCTTTGGCGCTCAGACCTCAGAAGCAAACATAGCGCTTAATTTTCTATAGATATGCATGAACATGAGCAAAGATTAGGGCTGTTTCCCCTCAGGCCTGAAACTGGTGGTGGAATGGAGATAGACGAAGTTGGTCAGTCTGCGGACTGCTGGATAGTGAGACGGTATGCTGAGCTTTAAAGGGAGCCTATTTCTGACGTCATACGAACTTGGATCTGTTTACCAACCCCAGCTTGGATTTCCCTACGGTACCTCTTCGGATCTCTGATCAGCTGGTCTGGATCTCTGCTGCCTCATCGACGCCAGCTTTGGATTCTCCTTACAGATCCAGCATTCAATAAAAGCTTTTATAAATCATTTCAGTTTGTCTGCCTGAATTCTGGGTGCAATTTTCTAAATCCTGTCAGATTGTTTTTCTAAAGTTTTACCAGATTTTTTCTTCCATCAGAAAAATTACATTTTCTTCCACACAGCTACTCAAAACAGCTTCCCTGAACCCTCTACAGTAAAGAAAAGTATCCCCTCATTTTAGCCTATTTCTGATGTCATACTACACTATGACAATTTTTATTCTATTTCTGATGTCATACTATACTATGACTAATTATAGCAAATTTCTGACATCATATTAGACTATGACTCATTTTAGCCTATTTCTGATGTCATATTATACTATGACTCATTTAACCCTATTTCTGATGTCATACTATACTATTACTCTTTTGAGCCATTTTCTGACATCAGATTATACTATGACTCTTTTTATTCTATTTTTGACATCATTCTGCACTATGACTCATTTTAGCCTATTTCTGACATCATACTATACTATGACTTTTGTAGCCTATTTCTGACATCATATTATACTATGACTCATTTTAGCCTATTTCTGATGTCAAACTATACTATTACTCATTTTAGCTTATTACTGATGTCATACTACACTATGACTATTTTATTCTATTTCTGATGTCATACTATACTATGACTAATTTAAGTCAATTTCTGACATCATATAATACTATGACTATTTTTATTCTACTGCTGATGTCATATTATACTATGTCTCATTTAACCCTATTTTTGATGTCATACTATACTATGACTATTTTTATTCTATTTCTGATGTCATACTATACTATGACTCATTTTAGCCAATTTCTGATATCATATAATACAATGACTGTTTTTATTCTATTGCTGATGTCATACTATACTATGACTAATTTTAGCCAATTTCTGACATCATATTAGACAATAGCTCCATTTAGCCTGTTTCTGATGTCATATTATACTATGACTCATTTAAACCTATTTTTAATGTCATACTATACTATTACTCTTTGTAGCCAATTTCTGACATCATATTATACTATGACTCTTTTTATTCTATTTTTGATGTCATACTGCACTATGACTCCATTTAGCCTATTTCTGATGTCATATTATACTATGACTCATTTAACCCTATTTCTTTACGTCATACTGCACTATGACTCATTTAAGCCTATTTCTTACATTATACTATACTATGACTTATTTTAGCCTATTTCTGACATCATACTATACTATAACTTATTTTAGCCAATTTCTGACATCATATTAGACAATAGCTCCATTTAGCCTGTTTCTGATGTCATATTATACTATGACTCATTTAACCCTATTTCTTTACGTCATACTGCACTATGACTCATTTAAGCCTATTTCTTACATTATACTATACTATGACTTTTTTTTAGACTATTTCTGACATCATACTATACTATGACTTTTTTTTAGACTATTTCTGACATCATATT
>NW_015150532.1:1242184-1243908 GCF_000732505.1 Cyprinodon variegatus
TTTAGCCTATTTCTGATGTCACACTACACTATGACTCATTTTAGCCTATTTCTGATGTCACACTACACTATGACTCATTTTAGGCAATTTCTGATGTCATACTATACTATGACTATTTTTATTCTATTTCTGACATCATACTATACTATAACTTATTTTAGCCAATTTCTGACATCATATTAGACTATGACTCATTTTAGCCTATTTCTGACATCATACTATACTTTGACTCATTTTAGGCAATTTCTGATGTCATACTATACTATGACTATTTTTATTCTATTTCTGACATCATACTATACTATAACTTATTTTAGCCAATTTCTGACATCATATTAGACTATGACTCATTTTAGCCTATTTCTGATGTCATACTATACTATAACTCTTTTTAGCCATTTTCTGACATCATATTATACTATGGCTCCATTTAGCCTATTTCTGATGTCATATTATACTATGACTCATTTAACCCTATTTCTGATGTCATACTATACTATTACTCTTTTTAGCCATTTTCTGACATTATATTATACTATGACTCTTTTTATTCTATTTTTGGCGTCATACTGCACTATGACTCATTTTAGCCAATTTCTGACATCATACTATACTATGACTTTTTTTTAGCCTATTTCTAACATCATATTATAGTATGACTCATTTTAGCCTATTTCTGACATCATACTATACTATGACTCATTTTGGCCTATTTCTGACGTCATACAATACTATAACTCATTTTAGCCTATTTCTGACGTCATACTATACTATGACTCATTTTAGCCTATTTTTGACATCATACTATACTATGACTCATTTTAGCCAATTTCTGACATCATATTATACTATGACTCTTTTTATTCTATTTTTGATGTCATACTGCACTATGACTCATTTTAGCCTATTTCTTACATCATATAATACTATGACTGTTTTTATTCTATTGCTGATGTCATATTATACTATGACTCATTTAACCCTATTTCTTTACGTCATACTGCACTATGACTCATTTAAGCCTATTTCTAATATCATACTATACTATGACTCCTTTAAGCCTATTTCTGACATCATACTATACTATGGCATTTTTTTAGCATATTTCTGACATCATACTATGACTCATTTAACCCTATTTCCGATGTCATACTATACTAACACTCTTTTTAGCCATTTTCTGACATCATATTATACTATGACTCTTTTTATTCTATTTTTGACGTCATGCTGCACTATGACTCATTTTAGCCTATTTCTGACATCATACTATACTATGACTATTTTTAGCCTATTTCTGACATCATATTATAGTATGACTCATATGAGCCTATTTCTGACGTCATACTATACTATGACTCATTTTAGCCTATTTCTGACATCATACTATACTATGACATTTTTTTAGCATATTTCTGACATCATACTATACTATGACTCATTTAACCCTATTTTTGATGTCATACTATACTATTACTCTTTGTAGCCAATTTCTGACATCATATTATACTATGACTCTTTTTATTCTATTTTCAATGTCATACTGCACTGTGACTCATTTTAGCCTATTTCTTACATCATACTATACTATGACTCATTTTAGCCTATTTCTGATGTCATAACTATGACTAATTTTAGCCAATTTCTAACATCATATTAGACTATGACTCCATTTAGCCTATTTCTGATGTCATATTATACTATGACTCATTTAACCCTATTTC
>NW_015150532.1:1247314-1268766 GCF_000732505.1 Cyprinodon variegatus
AGCTTTAGCTACGATGGTGGAGGAGGGACTGGAGGTGGGTTGAAACGGTGTCATCTGAATGAAGTGACACAGCACAACCACCGCCTTTGCACAGGAGCAGACAGGTGCATATCGGAAGCCTTTTAAGATAAGCTTTGGATACTGATTGGCTTTCATGGAGGTGTGGTTCAAAGCTTATTGGCTGTGTCGCAGGTGGACGTTTGAAAAAACAAGGAGTTTCTTCAGTTGAATTCCCGCCTAGGCTCGATTAATACTAATGCTAGTGACAGCAATGCTTGATTAATTTGATTAAAAATTGATAATATTGAGAACTATTGATTAATAAGTTTGCTTTGTTAGTAACATAAATTTTTTCCCCCATTAATTTTCTGATAAGGATTGGATGATCGGCTAATAGTTGCTGTGTATGGGTTGATTTCATTAATATCAGTTGGTCTTTGACCACGCCGACCTCCTGCTTTACGCTGAGCCTTTACAGGATGTTCAGAGCTATTAAAGGTATAGCGGAGGATTTTCGTGAATTTTTTAAAAGACTTCCACCCCTCTCCACTTTAAAAAAGATGCACATGCACAACCATGTACCCACTCCTGAGAAGGAAAGCCTATGAATCGCCTGCGAGAGCGTGCACAAGCCCATTTCTCCTTGTGCACTCTTTAAAAGTTGCTGTTCTCATTGCTCATACCAGATTACTGTGCCTGAATGTCAGCTCTAACCCCTAAATCCCTTACTCACTATATAGAGTGGGGACTATATAGTGGACTTTATAGTAAACTCCGTTATCTTACCGTTTGGACAGCTGATCACTGATGTTTGCTCCCTGTTGGTCCCATGACACCTCCTCCATATATCACCAGAATGATTGACAATTAGGAGAACCACTTATTTTGATGATCCACCCGGAAGTTAAAGATCATGCTCTATACTTTTAACTGAAAGGAAACTGAAACTATCATTTTCAGCATCAGCNAACAACAAATTAATCTGATTAGCAGAGTTGGACCACTGTTGTTTCAAATCCAGCTGTGTGTTTTTATTGATTTGAGCTGAAACAGGCTGAAAAATAAAACAGAAATCAAAATCTACATGAGTCAGGAACAGAACATGGTCTGTGACTGTTGGCTTGCTCTTTGTTGAGTAGATTCATTGTGCTGTAGCAGAGATGCTGGGGCTCAAGGGCTTCTCTTTTGGTTGTTTAAGGCAAAGAGGGGTCAGAGGGAGGTTTAAGAGACAATCTGAGTTACATAGGGAAGCATTGGCTTCCAGCTTTCGCATGCATCAATACAGGAAGGGTTCATAGGATCCATGAGGTTAAGGACAACAAGGCAGAGAAGTGGAAGGAAAAGTTTACCAACTATTTTTTTTTTTTTTAGCCGTCTGACATGAGAACTTAAGCCATAACGTATGGGCATCACAGTTTTACAATCCTGTCCTTTTTGCCCGCATGTTTATTTACGTCTTATTTGACGAGGAAACATTTTCAGGGATGGCGGTAAATAACCAGAAGAATTAATTAAATATAGAAAATCTAGTAATCGTTATTATACTAAAACATTCCAGATACATAATAAGAAAAAAGATCTATGAAATTATGCCTTTTTGGGTGAAGTCCCCACAAGATTTCAGCAGTTTATTATCATCCAACACTTTTTTTTCTGCTTCCCTTTTGGATTCTTCTTGTTTAATCTGCTCTTTAGGAGTCTTTTTCCAGGCTTTGCTTAAAGAGCAGCATGTCGCCACTGCTGCTACTAAATATTATACCTGTAATACATATTTACACATGAACATCAAGAATATAATGTGGGTCGACATATAATGATAAGTAGAAAAAGAGGTCTGTTTTTTGTCCTCCAGTTCCAGTCTTGGTTTGCCTCCTCCTCGGAGGGGAGCAGAGTGAACGTGAGGCAGTCTCCTCTGCTTGTGTCTGTCTTGGCTGTTCAGCAGCAGATGGACGGACCGGCAGCTGTCAGGATCGGATCCTGCTTTTTATACATTTGTCTCCAGGCCGTTCATGTCCACAGAACAGTGGTCCTTGTCTCTGTGCTCTCTCTTGTGGTGGGGGTTATGGCCGTGCTTCTTCTTCTCCACCGGCCGGATGCCTTCCTCCAGCTGGATCAGGCGAGCCACGTCCGGAGAGAGGTGGTCCTGCCTGCTGCCCGGTGGGGGCTGGTAGCAGCCGTTCTTCTGGTTCTGGTATGTCATCATCTGCTGGATGCTTATCATAGGTTTGGTCTCACATATAAGAGGAACCTAAAAGAGACAAGGGTAGAAATCTTTAAAGAACCTCCTGTTAATTAATTAATGTTACATTTTTTCCCCCCAGCTTTTATTTTCATTCAGGGACGGAGCTAGATGGGGGGCCAGGGGTGGCCATGGCCACTCTTAGCCAATCATTGGCCACCTATGGCCACTCCTACCTTTGTTTCCCTCTAATACAGATGGTGGCAACAGTAATACTCAAGTGGAATATTTAAAACATTTTAATTTTTCATATATTAATGATTACTTGACAACAAAAACACTGTGGTTAATTATGCACATCAATATACTAACATTAAAGATAATAAGTACAGAATTCAAGCAGAAATAGATTTAGATTTAGTGCAAGTCATCTAGGAGTAGTCAGTGAAATCATAGATAAATAACTATTTTAATAAAAACTTATTAAATAATCAATTTATGTAGATATTAGTAATTGTAAAACATTAATTTTATGCAAAATGATTACTGATAAAAGTAGGTAAGTAATGACAATGAAAGAGATGTTTGTAATGGTCTCTGCACTGATTCTGGCCTGATCACTCAGTCCATACACCTGCTCTGCTCCACCCGTCCCTAATCAGCTCTGACCGGAGTCACCTGTTTCCAGCAGTATATAAACCCCATCAAATCAGTCCTCTGTGCCAGATTATCTCGTGCCAACCTGCTAAGAATAGTCCAGCATCTAAAGAATATCTGATTGTCTACCCGTTTCTGACCCGATCTGCCTCCTGATATCGAGCCTGCCTGACCCCTGTCTGATTCAACCTGCCTGATTATCCTCTCTGCTCTGCCTCTGGATCTGAGTCGTTCCGATTGGACTGCCTGCTCCCCTCTCTCTGGATCACAAACTCGGAGAAGCTCCGCATAACTGCCTGCCTTTCACCTCCTGGATCACAAACCGGTAAACCTCTCACAATCTGCCTGCCTCTCCGCCTGCAGCCTGTTTCCCCCAGTCAGATTCAGTCCCGCTCTCAGATTAACCTGTTCAATAAACCGATCAAACGTCACTAACCTGTCTTGGTTTATTTGGATCCAGTCTCTGTCTCATTACAATGTTTGCCCAAAACTCAAACCTGAAAGAATTTTATCCACTATACCTTCTATCTAGATAGCAAGGATGTTTGAATATATTTGTCTATTTGTTAGCAAAGGCTGTGGGAAAGTATAGTTTGTCTTTATCAAGAAAATATGGATGTTTTCCTAATTAATTTTCCTGTTGAAACAGTGTAGATTGACCCTGAGGTTTTGGTGCCCTTTCTACTTTCGGCCACCCCTTTGTCTACATTGGTTATTGCCTGGCCACCCTTATAAAAATGTTCTGGCTACGCCTCTGTTATCATTACATTCTCACAAGTACAGCGCAACAAAATTCACTCTCTCCATTTAACCCATCCCCTTGGTGGGCAGTGGGCTGCCATTGTGTGGTGCCCGGGAACAGTTTTGGTCTCTGAACAAGACCCTTAACCCCCAGAGTGTCATTCCGTGGGAGTGGGACTTGAACTCAGAACCTCCGTATTCCATGCGCAATGCCCCAACCACTAGGCCACTAATCCTGCTTATCTTACAATAAGTGTAAACATATTAAAGATCATTATGTTAAATCATTGGTGCATTAACGGGTTAAAGCCTTGCTCAACATTTTGTAAAACTATCATCCAGTTCAAGTAAAAAAGAAGCTGCACTTTTACATTAAGTATCAGGTTTTAAAAATTAGATTTTTAGAAAGTGTTTTTTTTATTATAACTTACTGAGGAAAAATGTAAGATTTCCAAATGGTTTGTGAATGAAAATGGTGCATTTTTTTTTTAAATCAAAAATACTTTGAATTACTGCCAGTGGATGTGAAGCCCTTCAAGGGTTTGTTCATGCAGAGATTCTCCTGGTTTCTACTCGATGCTGTATGGAGGCGCTAACAGCATGCAGCAAGTGATTAAAGTGATGTTGTTTCGTCTTTAATGCTTGCAACTGCTTCTCCTCTTTCTATCAACTTTCTGTTTTTATACCATGCATCCAGAGGCGGCAAACTTCTGTGACTATTTATCCATCCATGTACCACATTTCTTTCTCTTTAACTAAGAATAAAACAGATGTCTACCAACTGAGTTGCATCGATCCAGCTTGTCTTGCACTCACCTGCTCTCCTTCTTTGACAAAATCCTTTCTGCAGATATGAGCCATGATGCCTGTAGCCAGAGCGTCGCCCATCACATTGACCATGGTCCTGAATCGATCCCTGAATAACAGTTAGAGGAGATTCGTAGTTAGAGCTAAAAAAAACACTACAATAGGAGGAAATAATTGATTAAAATCTGCCTCATTAGCTCAAAGGGTTTTAGCCTGAAATACATTACAAACAGCTCCATAATTACATCTAAATATGACCTTTTTGGTACCTGTGTAAAGGTAAGACATAAAATGATTACCATGATTTACTTTGTCTTATTTATTTATGATAAAACATAAAAAAACCTACTGTTTGGAGCTTTGGCCTTAAATTTCCCTAGATAAATATTGCAAAACTCCATAAAACTAGTTTTACCTAGGAGACATTTTGAATGTATTCATCAGCATTTTGTTACTAGAGATAATATAGACAGATTTGGACTGAATGGGTTAAAGCATATTGGATCCCCCACTATTTAAGTCGGTTATTGTGTCAGATGGAGCTGTCATTTAAGCACCATTTAGCCAAATGTGTTTTCCCCTCATTAAAAGGAGTGTAATCAAATAGAAGTACTAATATCTATATCATTAGCTGTGTCCAGCGCATTTCATTAACCTAAAACCTGGGATCAACAACATTTGCTCGCAGCCCCAGCTCAAATTGTGCGAATTAATCGCAGAGTTCAAATGTTCACAGCTTGCGATGTACAGTGGATATGGAAAGTATTTAGACCCCATTAAAATTGTCACTCTTTGTTTTATTGCAGCCATTGACTAAAATCAATAAAGTTAATTTTATTTGTCATTAATGTACACTCCGCACCCCATCTTGACAGAAAAAAAAAAAGAAATGTAGACATTTTTGCAAATTTATTAAAAAAAGAAAAACTTAAATATGAAATGGTCATAAGTATTCAGACCCTGATTGTTGAAGAGTCTTGAACAATCACGACGTGCAACACAAGAAAAGGAGGTCGCTACAGTTGCATGCATTCAAAGTTTTCTATCGAAGGAAAACCAGTTGATTGCATCGACTGATTGACTCGGAGGCAATCCCTCACTCTAAGCATGCTTGTAGCGACAGTGGAGAGGAAAAACTCCCTTTTAACAGGAAGAAACCTCCATCAGAACCAGGCTCAGTGTGAGCGGCCATCTGCTGAGGCCGACTGGGGTTCAAGGAGACAGAAGCAGAGATACGGGTTTGATTTTCATGTGATCCCATTTCTGTTGTGAAGTGTGAAGGTGTGCAGAAACCTTGTTTTTTTTATTTTTTTATTTTTCATTTTTTTTATCCATACTTGAGGTTCAACAATGTTCATACTGTGATCTTATCAACACATCAATACGTTTACATATAGTAAGGCAGAAAGCCAGACAGGTTTCTAAGGAATTCCCTGATTCCTGACTTCCATTCCTCTTTTTGAAAGTAGAAAAAGGAAAAAAAGGTTTTACTCACAGGGCCCAATCGACGGCAATGATGAGAGTGATATCATCAGTCGGTAGACCCACAGAGGTCAAAACGATCACCATGGTAACAAGTCCAGCCTGAGGGATTCCTGCTGCACCGATACTGGCGGCCGTGGCAGTGATGCTGAGATGGAAATCAGAAAAAAAAAATCCATCATCAAAAACAAATGTATGAGAGATTGATTTACAATTGTTCTTCTAAACGTGTTGGAATGTAAAAAAGTGGAATGGGGGAGCAGCGTCTGAAATGTTCTCTCTATTATAGAGTTCCCTGCTTCTCCAATTTATTTCCTAGTCAGATTTTTCTTTCTTTTAAATTAGTATTTTAGTCCAACATCACAGCTTCACATCTTGTATTTTTCCTGCAATGTGACATCATGCGATTTTCATGTATTTTTGTGTGTACAGTATCATTTGTCTCATATTTCAAGGAATAATATTGATTTCTAGACTTTTTCAAGGTTGTTCAGTAGTCGATCAGTAAGCTGTAGTTTAATATTTGTAATGTTTGTAATATTTTAAGAATACCATAACTTGAAAATTTGTAGTAAAAGATCAAGTCTTTGACTATGCCCTTCCAGGAAGTTTTAACTTGCAGTTTCCACCAATCATGATTCAATCAGAACCTTAGAGCTTAAAGGTACAGTGGAGGATTTTAAGGAATTTTTTAAAAGACCCACCCTCTCTACTTTTAAAACAAAAATGCACATGCACAACCCTGTACCCGCTCCTGAGAGGGAATGCCTATTAAATGCATGCAAGAGAATACACAAAACACATTTCTCCTAGTGCACACTAAAATTTGCTGTTTGCATCGCTCATACAAGCTTACTTTCCAAAAGAAGATTTGCAATTTTTCCACTACGTCAGACTCACTACCGTGTTATGCTGAGATTTACCTCCCCTCTCGCACACTGATGAGAAAACGGATTAAAATGTGAATGAAAGGGAACTTTTAAACATATTATTAATGTTTTGTCAGAAATGATCTAGAATGGAGTTGATAGCAAATGCGGGAAATATCCAGCCAGGGTGCCATTCCGAACTTAGTCCCGCCCACAACGTTTGAGGTCGGGAAGTTTGGTCTGGCATTGCTCAACAGTAGCGCGAGTATGCTAGCACAATATCTGGCGGGCCAATCAAATTGTCAGGGCGGGCTTTATACGATGATGGACAGATGGTCAACAGTAACGTAATCAACCGCGTAACCAAAGCGCGCTTGGGTGACAACAACAATGGCTGCCGCTGGAGAGTTGAGGTGTGTAGATTCTGCTATTAGGTCTGTTCTAGAAGATATCGACAGCAAATAAATTTTAAAAGAGGAACAGAGAAACGCGATCAAGGCTCATCTTCTTATTCTAGGCGCGCAACTGCACGCTTTGATTTTTGTTGACAACACCTATGCGTCGCTTAACATACGTCACGCACTCCGTTGCTCTTATTGGTTGTAGGTCTATCCAATTGAGTGCAGAGGCATTTTTTTTTCCTGGTTCGTTTGAAACACGCCCCATAATCACAGCTCTATGGAGCAGTATCAGACTCATATTCTGACTAGAATTGAGTAGGACTACGT
Organism: Cyprinodon variegatus; assembly: GCF_000732505.1. Classification (NCBI taxonomy): domain Eukaryota; kingdom Metazoa; phylum Chordata; class Actinopteri; order Cyprinodontiformes; family Cyprinodontidae; genus Cyprinodon; species Cyprinodon variegatus. The sequence goes on from NW_015150532.1 coordinate 1,254,778, forward strand.
CAGGCTAGGAAATATCTCCATCCAAGTAAAAATCGTATTCATTCGAATTTATCTGTCCACCGAAACTCTCCGTTTTCGAGCATCCATGCATAAGAAATATGAAAACATTAAGAAATGTTTAAAATGTCTTTTTCGTTCATATTTCAATCCGTTTTCTCATCAGTGCAGGGGAAGTAATTCTCGGCAGCCAAGTATTTGCTGGCACATCACCTGTTAGGTACACTTAGGACAACCTTACATAAACATATCACCAGAATGATTGACAGTTAGGAAGACCACTTATTTTGATGATCCATCAAGAAGAAGAACATCCTTCACTATACCTTTAACCTTTGCCAAATCTATGACAATTCAGAATTTCTGACATTATCTCAGTTATAATGCAGTCTGAGGTCCAATTTTTACTTTTGCTGTATTAAAAAGAGACATTTTTTATTTTAGAGTCTTATGTTGATAAACACTGACTTTGTTGTCCTAAAAGCTACAAATAATTTGGCTGCATGCTTCGGGTTATTGAGGACAATCCTCCAAGCATTAAGGTCTTTGTCCCCGAGAGCATTTGCTGTAATCTGTTTTTTTTATGCTGCTTTTAGAACAGCTTCCTCTTCTCTAAGATGCCATGTTGGTGCAGAACTCATTTCACTGTTCAAGCACAGGTCCTCTAGGTAAAGAAAATCTCTGGGACATGGCAGTTGTATGAGGGTTCATGCATCATTAGTCATCTGGAAATTGAACTCATTAAAAGACAAGCCTTCTGGTAATCTGGTGTTCTCTTCCTAATATCTTGGCTGTTGTTGATTTTTCCCCATACCGCCACACATGTTTGAATTATGCACTTAAATACGTCAGATAACTCTGGGTTAACCTGTCAGAAGCTTTCAAAGCTTTTATGTCTGGGTTTTACCAACTACCTTAAAGCAGGGCTCTTCATGTTTTGTTTTTTAAATCAGAAAATCTTTATTGATAAGCAGATAGAACAAGAACCCCCTTGCTATGTTTGTCCAAGGAGTTTAGGTGGTGCAGACAGCAGCAGCTGTTACAGTAAGAGAGTTTTACAACTAATTTCCAACTGAAAATAATCAAATCAAATAAACGTTAGGTGTTGATGCAAGCTATTTGTTCTTCTAAAGGTAATGCATAACGTTTCACCACCCTCCTGCAGTACCTTCACGACCCATTAGGGGGCCTTTATTGACACACACAAAAATTCTTGCATTTAGCAAACTAAATAATTTTCATAATAGTAAAAACAGAACAGAAAACCTTCTGTCTGATTTAATCGCAACCCCCCACCCCCCCAAAATAACACTTTATATAAATGTCTGGTTTCAACCACAGTTGCTGCTCTTTGTTCCAAAGGGTCAATTCAGATTTCTCCCTGCAAACTGAGCTTGGGTTTGGCTTAGCATACAGATGGAGGAGCTTTCATGGTCAGGAGCCAAACAGCACAGCGACAGAGAGGAAAATGATTATAATTCTGTCGTGACGTGAGATGAGAAATACAGGTCATGTGGGTTTTACTGCGGAGGGATTATAATGAGGGACTGTGTGCAGACTTCAGCCATGAAGACAGGTGTGCTCTAATGATATTACAATCAAACATCTCATTAAACCAGGTGAGGATCAGGACGTTTATCTTGACATGAGGGGTATGATATGATAGAGCGGCTGATTTCTGTGTTTGCACTGAGCTTGAGGAGTCTGATTCATCTGAAATCAGATCAGGCTAAGAGGCTCATACCAGCTATAATCTATGTGACATTTACATATACCAGAATCTAGTCAATCCCATAATAGTATTAATAACTCAGAATTTAATGTGTGATGCTAAATTTAGTCAAATACGAAACTCATAACAACCTCTTCAGGCGTCATTTTCTCTAATGAATACAAAAAATGTTTGGAACGGATCTAATTTTCTTTCATTAAAAATAAATTGATGTGTGGCTGCATTTTTTTCTGGAAAATATATACATGTAGCTTCTATGTGTAATAAGCTACTTTACTCCTCCATTACCTGAAAACATTTTAAGTAGAAATTTGTTTCTCTACCATTTAACGGGATAAATTTGTCCAGATTTTTGCCTCAAATCAGAATAAAAAGTGTCCAGAGGCATTTCTCTTCAGGGATTTAGTGCCCTACATCCATTAAGCCTCAGAGTCGTAGTTTAATGAAGCAATGCAACAGCCTGAGCAGTGAAATCATCCTTTATTCTCGGTCAAGAGGAAAAAAATTCAACATGGGATTCCACCAAGAGGTAAATATCAAGCGCCTTAAACTCCCAGCTCTCATTTGCAAGCAGGTTTTAAAGTACAGCTAGGAGCTTATAAGGAGCAAGCTCATTTTAGATCCACAAAATACATCACAAAGCTTCATTACCACGGCGAGTCTGAAATCTTGCATTACTTAACCTGACTACTTCTCTAAAAGCACACAGGGAAACAATTGAATTTAGTATTTTTCTATTTAAACCAAAAGAACCTTCTGTAAGTCAAATATTTGCTGAAGATGCTTAAAGAGATTTCATACAGCTGGGCTAATATCCCTTTTCAAACCTTTTCCACAAGCTGACATTTATTCACACGACCTTCACTGAAAAGTCAGAGAGTCGTTTCATCATCATCCTGCACTTTACCTGATGGTAATGATCTGCCCAAAGTCGAGCTCATAATTATTCACTTGGGCGATAAAGATGGCTGCCACTGCCTCGTAGAGAGCGGTGCCGTCCATATTGATGGTGGCTCCCACCGGCAGCACGAAGCGGATGATGCGCCTGTCGATGTGGTTATTCTCTAGGAGGCACTTGAAGGTGATAGGCAGCGTGGCAGAGCTTGAGAAAACCACAAAAAAAAGGAAAAAAAGGAAATCTTACTCATAATTTAATGTTGAAAACAGATCAGTTTCATTGTTTTATAGGGAAAAGAAGGGCACATCTTATTAAAGTTCAGACTAAAGCCCAAAATATTGTAAAGGGAATTTATCAGGATACATCGTCAATTTAAAGGAGCTCAGAAGGAGCTAAATTATTGTTAAGATAATGATTTTAATTATTGTAAACAGTAATTTACCTTCTTCATTCATTAAAAGGCCACAACTCAAATAGATTGAAATAAAATACATATTGTGGTTAAATAAGCTGCTTAAACATCTTACATTTTGTCGTCTTTTGTCACAATCTCTTTTATTAAGATGTGATGTTATTCTGCAACCCAACACAAAGTAGCGAATATTTGACAAGGAAGAAAGTTGACATGCATTTATAAAAAAGTTTGAGATATTAATCCAAAAATTGAGAAATGTAGCAGGTGTTCTTGGAGGAAATGCTCCGTTCCTCTACTCATCAAATCTGAACAACATCGCTGTTCCTTCAGTATGGAGTAAATTTTGTTCCGTTATTGTTTCAAGGAAAATTTGAAAACAATGAAATCCAGAATTACTCTTTAGAAAACATTCTTAATAAAAAAAAGGATTTTGAAAGTAATATTGTTTTTTCTTTGATTATAAATTCTGAAGTCATGTCTAATCAAATGTTCCAGTTTTGCTAATTTTGTTAAAAAAAAACTTTTCTACATATTTTACATTTTCAAATTATAGTTTTTCAAAGGTCAGTTTTACAACTTGCATTATTTTCAAATTGCTTTTTACAGATCACACTTATGGAGTGAATTTTATCCCATATTTGTTGCTAGAAAAAACCATGGCTGTGTCGAAAGTCCTAATCACTATATAGTGGTGTCCAAACGTCTAGTGGATGAACAAGTAGTGGACTCAAAATTTCCCACAATGCACTTTGAAAAGTAGGGGTCATGCATGGTCACTAGAGGAGCAGATATATCCCCGAATGGTTTGATAGGAAAGTTCTCCTTGTAAAGCACTATGGGATATTTTGTCAGAGCGGCGACTAATAAAGATGCCAAAGGCACAGTGCGGGGAGGCAGAGCCAGATTACCAACAGGGAGCGAAAAGTAGTGATCATCTGTCCGATTGGTCAGTTAACTGAGTTCACTATAGAGTCCACTATATAGTCCTCGCTCTGTATCGTTGTTAGAATAATTGTATATAAATGTATCTGTGTAGTGTTATAATGCATAAAGCTGTGTGCTTTGTGCATGTGTTCATAGCCATCTTTTCTGAAGTATACTGTGATTTGTGGTTGATTTACGAGCAGCACTCAACCTGCTGAACTTTGGTGAACAGCTTCAACAGCTTAAACTTTGACTGAACCCTGAGATTTAAAGAACATGTTTACTGAGACTGCAAGTCTGAGTTCCATGTCTTTTTTCCCCCCGTGTAGTCTCAGCTGGGACCACTGATTCCAATAAATAGCGAGGAGAACTCTGGGACTGCAGAGTGGGATGGAGATTTGTAAACTCTGCAGTCTCTTCCTACTCTCCTCGCGAGTAAAACTAAATTAATTGTCTCTGTGCCTTCTTTCTTTCCCTGTATGTATGTATGATGTTTTTTAGGTGCTTAGACCTGACAATAGTGATTAAGGGATTTAGGGGTTAGAGCTCATGTTTGACACAGCCCAAGTGTTATAAAAAGAAAATTAAAAAAAATAATTTTGTAAATTGAAATTTGAAGAAAAAAAAAAGAAGAAATCTAAAGCTTAAATGTTTAACCAAATTGATTTGAGAGTAAAGCCGGGCATACACTGTGTGATTTTTAAAAATGTTTGCATGCAGCTACAGCTCACGATGCATGTTCAGCCTGACGCTATGATACAATCTACCTGCTCACGTCTAAAACAACGTTGGACTCAGCTGTTGATCAGAATCTACTTTAGTTCACTATTGACTAAATATCTGCAGTCTTCAGATGGGAACGCAATAAAGCACACAGACATATTTTTCTCTCATTTTATTTCTTTGCTCACCCTTTTGACTCTCTCTTTAACTAATTGAAAATATAAGAACGCTGACCTTGGTGTTCTATGTGTTGTTTCTTCTTTTGTGTAACCATAAGTGGAAATATAATTACTTGTGAGATAAGGGAGAGGCTAGAGTTTTATTGTCAGTCTGAAGAAATGTTCTATAATAACTACCTTTACATGTAGACTGACTCATTTCTCAAACCACCTTCTCCTTATGTGCTAAATGTGAAACGATTGTGTGTAAGACCATTTTCTACTCTAAGGAACATATAAAGTTGTTTAAAAGGTGAAGAACTAAAAGCCCTTCATATAAAGACATACACATACATCTAGATGTGGTTAAAAGGAAACAAAGTGTCTAAGCTTTAATTTAAGCAGTCTTAAGTTAGGCAAATCTTAACTAAACATGAGCTTAAAAAAAAGTCAAATTTTTCAATGTTTTTAAGTGAAAATTAATTTGTTCTCATTTAAACTCTTGGGGTATTCCTTTCTGTTTTGAACCAGCGTGTTTTAGATTCAGTCACAGTATATACATTGCATTGCTAATGATTTCTATCAAACTAGAATACATAATAAATGACAATAAACCTTTAATACTAGTATTACTAGCTCTTAGTCACACGTCTTATATTGTTGACAAACCCAAACCATTAAATAAACTCTGAAAAAGTGGGATTTCTGGAGCTGTGCTGAAACAATAGGAAACTTGTTATTTGTAATGTTTTTTCAAAATAACGTGTTCCGCAGGGATTAGTTATTGTCCCCATGCATTTTGATATCTCTACACTATCATTTAGTTGCACAATCACTGAACATGGCATTACTTTTAGGGCTTCGGTGATGATGCCCATATTATATGTAACTGTGTCACCTTTTAGATTTATGAATGTCAAAGAATTTGCTATATCATCGAAGAAAAAAAAACAATTTAATTAGTAGTGCAAATGTTTAGAGAGAACGTAAGAGTTCACTTTAAACACAAACCTTGTCTCACAGTTTGGTCTCACAAACACAGATTAAATTTTTTTTTTAATAAAAAAATGCATTTTAGGATCTAATAACCACTGCGGAGTGCAACCATTTCCTTAATTACCTAATATAGGATATCTATTAAGAGATAACTTGTGGAATATAATATTTTATCACTCTGTTTTATAGTTGTCTTTAAAGTAATCCAAGGTTATGACACCTTCTTCAGAAATTAGGTAAAAAAACGGTGACTAAGAGCAGAGATCCAGCTCCCATCACATCCATCTTATATTCACCACCTTAGTTATCAGCTCTCATGAAGACGGCTAAAAATTTGGATTCAGTAAAAGAAAACTAAATTATTTAGATTAGATTTTAATTGAGATGTAGTGAGATTCAGTTATAATAAAGTGTCTCATTTCATTCAAACATCATGTAGTCATATTCATAATTCTAGCCTTTATTTAGTTTTGGTAATTTTAAAAAATATTATTTATTATTAGATTAAAATTGTTCACAAATACCTTAATTTTTGCATTTACACTGTTTATGTTTCAGGTTATGATAGTTTCAATATTTACAGATAGTTTCTCTCTTATAATTCTTTATGCTTAAATTTTTCCTAAATAGTTTGCAATATGTTTAACTACTCTAGTGTTGATTGTACACATATGAAAGACATTCTACATCTAAAATTTGATTGATTGATTTTACTGATTATTGTATCATTCCAGGCTAAATCGATAACTAGGTGGCATAAAATAGGTATAAAAGAATCTGTAGAAGTTCATTGTTTGGCTGAGATGTAAAATATTAGGTCAACTGAAGAAGACAACATTATCATAAAATTAGCAAATACAAATTAAGGACTGTCAAAGCAGATGTTTTTCATTTTACCTGGAAGAGGTGGCTAGGGAGATGAGCAGAGCCTGCAGAATGCCTCGAATGTACACTATGGGACTCTTCTTTGTGATGAAAAAGTACATGGCAGGAAGAATGAATAGACCATGCAGCACCAGGCCCATGACCACAGTGATGGCATAAAAGCCCAGTTTCTTCCCCATGGCTGAAGGATCATCCATCTCTAAGATCTTCCCGGCGACGAGGAAGACAATGCCAAAGGGAAAATACCTGCAGGTGAGAGAAGATACAGAAGAGGAAGGAAGGAAACTTGTTAAAACTTTGCAAAGTTAGAAGATTTCACATAACATGTTGCCAATAACTTGGAAAGATGAAGGAAGAGATAAAAACAGGATGGGATTGTACAAAATACCATCTTTAGTAATTAAAAGCTTAAAAATAGTTTGATTGTTTTCCTTCCAGTGGTTTAAATAGGTTGCTTGTACCCATAGTAACTGTGTCGGCAAAAGTTTAGCCTCAAGATAACTATATTGAAGAAGTTAAGTATGTCTCTGCTGGCGCCGGTGTCTTTCATGTTTGGACTTTAATTCCACCTTCCTTATGTTATTATAATTAATTAGATGATTTGATATTACCGGTAGATAATAATGAGATATTTCCTCAGGATTAAGCTGTGAACTGCTGCTTCAAGCAGTTAGAGTGCCAGGGTTCTGCCCTCTTTTTTTCGTATTTTTTAGATTCTTTGTAATTCTGTTTTTTTGTAGTTGTTTTCTAACAGTGTTGTGTTTTCGAGTTACTCTCTGTTGCCCCCTTGTGCATGTTTCCTTTCACATCAGCTCCTTTCTAGTTAGTTCCATTCACACCTGCTCCATATCAGCTCATTGGTCCATCCTTTGTTCTGTTCCCCATATATACACCACCTCTGCAGTTCCTCGTTGCTGGTTTCTTGTTGTTTTGTTGCTTTGTTGTTACTTTGCTTCCTGTGTGTGTTTCTCCCAAGCATCTCCTGATTATTTGGTTTTCAGTATTTTGTATTTTTGTTCCTGTTTGTCTCTGGATCTTTCACTAAATCAGCAAAACTCATCTGCCTCCTCATTTCTGCATTTGGGTCCTCAACCTGACCTCCACAAAACCTTAATAGACATTGTCAATAACTGATGGGCTGTTAAAGAGTCAAAGACTAATCCTAGTCAGGATCTTTAGGAAGCTAAGGTGTAGATTCACTGGAAAAATTGAAATCTAGACAAGTGATTTTTGCCTCATCTAAGTGCATTTGCTTTGGAATTGAGGAGGTAAAAGAGACATTTTGCCAATGGAACAACACAATTTACACTTAAAATAAGAAAACACAATTGCATTGTCTTATTGTAAGTGCATATTATGTAATTATCTTATTTTAAGAGTAAAAATATTCATTCCATTGGAAAACTGTCTCATTCACCTACTCAAATTAAAGGAAAATACACTTAAAGAACTTTTTACTTATTTCTAGATCGTTTTTTTCCCCAGTGTTTATGCTGTGGCTTTAACCTCTTCAAACATAAATACAAGATCAATAAAAAAAAATAAGAATTTAGGTCAAAGGAATTAAGAGTATGACCCTAAACATTCGTAAAGTCTTGAAATAAATTCACAATTTACTTGTCATCATTTCTCATTCTGAAAACTTTTTGCACCGTAAGCAAAAATAGGTTTCCTTTCAACTAAAAATCAAAATACGTTTATTAAGAATTATTTCCTTTTCACCCTCTGATGAAAAAAGTAATTACCCAATATCTTTATTGATCAAAATAGAAAATTACACATTTCTGTGGGTCTGAAAGAGGCTCTCAGATGATTGCCTTTATAAAAGGGAGGTGTCCAGTTTACGCTTTTGTTTGACTGGAAAATGTTTTGAGACCATTTATTTATAAAGCTTTTAGAAAAGGGATGTGCTCAAGTCTGTTTTTTACTAGAATTATTTTCTTATGTGCAATAAATATGATGCAAATCTGACACACAGTTATTTTAGGATCCACATTGGATGAGAAAACAGAAAACAAACATTTCTCACCCACAATACTGTCAAAACACCCCTGGTGTTCCAAATCCCCCCAAATTTAAGCATAATGGGATAATTAATCTTACAGTGACTTGCAATAGTATTAATCTCCCTTGGGAGAATTTTTTTTTCTATTCTCACAGTCTGGGATTAGCATACAGTAGATTGCTTAAGTGTTTGAGAGATTTAATTAACTGAACATGTTTGCAATTTTAAAGTTTTTTTTTTCTTTATTGCTAGTCAAGCAAAGGAAAAGCAGAAGATAAAGAAAACTGAGCATAAATAACTGTTAAATGTAGATCCACAGTTTGCAGCAATTGGGATTGCTCTCTATAAGCTTAAAATATCTTGCTTTTGGGATTTCTTCCCATAAAACAGCCCCAGTTCCTTTATGTATCTTTTGAACAGCAATGAATTGAATTGATGTCTGGAATTTGACTAGGCTGCTCTAGCACATTTAAATGTTTTACAGCCTCAAATCACCGGTACAATGACACCACTTTGTTTGCAAGAATCCCTGTTGAAAAATATCTCTAAAGCCCACCACCGTGTTTACGGACTCCTGGCCTGATCGTGGATACTTGCTTCCTTGGACAAAGTGGACCTCTACTCTCCAGCCTGGACCCACAGAAAATGATATTATTGAATATGGACCAGAAAGCCCTTTACCACAGCTGCACTAAATAAATTAACCAACGACATCTTTAAAACCGGCAGTCTGCATCTGGACAGAAAAACTTGAGAAAAAGCATCCCAGTGGAGACTTTATACAAGCCTCCAATTAATAAACAAAATGGTGATCTCCAGTGAAGGATTTTATAGGGTGGCATCAACAAAAACTCATTTTTATCCATTGTTATTCGGGGTGTTTTAAATGACTATCCTTTCTGCGGTCTGTCTGAAAATGTATTTCACGTTTTTAATGGAATGCACAAGACTAAAGACAATTTTTAGCCTTTTAATGAGTGTCAGTATTAGTGTTTGTCATGGTTTTGGTTCGGTTCAAGTTTTATGTCCGAGTTTTCATAGGTCTTATTCCCATTTTTGTGTTCTAGTTATTTTGATTATATGTGAGTTCTTAGATTCTGGTATTTCCTGTTTGCTCTCTTGTGTCAGTCTCCTTTACCCTAGCTCCCTTTTTGCCTCTGTTCACACCTGCCCCCAATCTGCTAATTAGCCTTTTCTTTGGTTCTCTCTTTCTTATATTCTCCTCCTGTTCAGTCACTCTTTGTTATTTGTTAGTGTTTGTTATTTGTTATTTGTTATTTGTTAGTGTAAGTATCAGTCAAAGAAAAATATAACAGAAACAAGCCACAGGCCCGACTGTAACATTTTTTAATTGGTGAAGCAAAAATGGCCATTTACTTGTTCCACAGAGACAGAGTGCAGGTGGGAGCTCACCTTGATGCTGTGGCTCCGTGGAAGTGTAACCTTAAAGCCAGAATAAGGCTGGAGTTTCACTTCCACAGAGCCACACAGAACATGGAGCATTTTATGCATTTGTAGAATTTTGACAAAATGTTATGTACAGGCCAGATGATGAAGATTTACAATATAACAAGCTCCTCATTTAAGTTATTTTTGGCTGACACATGTTTTTACATATGTTTTATGTGAATAATTGATTATATTGTTTTGATTTAGTAAATAAAGTGTTGTTAAAAGTCAAAGTTTTTTACTGTAGAGATGGTGTTTTGGTGGGTTTACGGCAGGCGTAGCGTTTCCTTTGGTGAATGGAAAGTGACTCATCTGATTACAGGACCTTCCTTGTGGAGTTGCCATCAGGACTTTTGTTTAAATTCTGACCTTCTAATTTATAACACATCTTTTTTTCTTGTTCATTTCTCCTTGAACCCCAGCTCTAAATGGTTTTATTATGATCCTATAGACAAATCCTCCTGTCTCTGCTGTGGAGCTCTGTAACTTCCTCAGGATAACCTTTGGTTTCTGTGCTGCATCTCTTTTATTAATGCCCTTCTTGTCTAAGTGTTTTGCTGGGTGTCCCTCCCTATGGTGGTTTATCCAAACATCACGTGCTCTCCATCTAAACACGATGGAATAAACTTTGCTCCTGATTTTTGTAAGCAATGATATAATGAGCAATGATGGTTCCCTAAATATATGTTTTTTTATTTCTCCATTTCATTAAAAGATACTTTAATATTCACATACACAAAGCAAAGCATTTTGAATAAAAAGGAGCAGAGAGAAGAACAATCTTTTGATATCAGCCCCTTAATTAATTTCCCAACAACTCTGCATTAGTTCCGTTATAATATTTACATCCATCTTTTCTCATGTATCCACATTTATAGTATTTAAAATATCATAGAAGTATTTCTATATTTGAAACGTAATACAATCATTATATCCATAAACCCTAAGTTTGATACATTGTATTCCAAAAAATTTAAAACAATCCACTGGACTCTTCACCAGCATTTGATACATTTAAAATGTGTTTTAATCACCATCATCGATTCACAAATTAAATCCTTTTACTTTAATGGTCCAATCCATTATTTTGGTTTTGAACCTGTTTATTTATTTATTTATTATATCTGTTCCTTTGAGGCGAAAGTCACTTTCTCTTTTCTTAGACCTTTCTTGTATTTTCACTTACATTATTTTCTTATTTGCTTTATGCAAACCCGAGAGTTTCATAACCTACTAAATAATGCAATTTTAATACCTTACACTGATATATATAAATAGGTATATATCTGCTTTATAGATATATATTTCATAGATAAGAAATACTTAATCAGATTTTGATGTAGTAAATTAAGAATTCCAGAAAATATTGGTGTTGGACTGAGAGAGATGTATTGTTACAGTTATTTCCAGATGTCTTGTGATTCTCTTACCAAATGACGATGGCAACAATCTTCAAAACTGCTTCATTCAAACTCTGACAAAAGTTGACCAAGGCGGATCCATTGGGTCCCATTCTCCCCAGCATTATTCCTGTAATGAGGGTTATATAAAAAAAAGGGAAAATAAACCTGCTGTTTGTGAACCCAGGTAAATATTATCATTACCAGCGAACACCTACAGGGAAGCTTTCAAGCTGTGATAATTGTGTTTCTGGGGTGTTTTGTGCTCAAATGTTTGCAGGATGCATACAAAACGCTCACCCATAGTTGCAGAAAATATAACGATCCCCAACACGTTCATGCCCTCACTGGTACCGGGCGACGTTTTTACGATGACGTCAGGAGGCGGCGTGAGGTCCAGGGAGAAGTTCTGAATGTCTGTGCCATTGTCGTCCTGGACGCCATAGATGTAGACCCGCCGTGTGGTGGTCTCATCCAGGAGCTGGGCCACTGTTGGTTTGGGGATCAGCTCTGCCACTCTCTGCGTTCGATACTTGAACCCAGAAATAGAGCAGAGGTCACTGCATCAGGACAATAATCAACGCAAACTCAGAGTGAAAACTGTAATACCAGGGTTAGGCTCATTATGAAGCAGCTGGCAGTATGCGATCTTTAATGTTTCTAATTTATAACAATCTACATTATAATCTGGGATAACAATCAAGTTACATGTTACATTACATGCTGTGTTTTCAAAGAACAAATGGAGCTCAACAAACAACCAAAAAAGTAGATTATTTGCAATAAAATAATGCAGAAAATCCTATTCAAGATCCACTAATCAGAGGAAAATCACCCACTCTTTAGGAGGAAGAGGTGCAGGAGATGACGGATATCAGACTGCATCTAAACTACTGCGGTGTTTCATTTTGCTCTGACTTTGAAAGCTGGATTTAGGAGTATTTGTTTCATTGAAAAATGTTTCAGTTAAAATAAAATAAAAATAACAGCTGGATTTGTTGCTGTACAAAATGATTAGGCTAACACCTCTAGGAAATGGAGGTATATATCATGAAATACATAAATGCCCCATAAAATATGTGATAAAGCATTATTCAGTTATTAAATATACCATAAAATCATGAAAAACAGAAATAAATGACTGAAAGTTGAGTTATATGTACATTTTAAATGTATTTGACTAAATCTTTAAGGAAAATAACTGCACTTAAAAAGGAATATTATTACTTATATGTATTTTTAGGCCGGTCGCCAATCTATGATAGGAGTATTATGGGATGACAGGCTGGGATTTGTGGGAACCCCTTTTTCTAGTCAACAAAGAGTTTGTTAATTTGCAAACAAATGCAACTGACTGTGGTATAAACAGCCACTGGTTTGTTAGCTGCAATCATTTTAATATAAAAAGAAAACAATCTCTCCCTATTCTTGTTACCATTTTACCCTAAATTGTAAGTTAAGAGAGCTACAGGGGTTTACTTGGTTTCATATGACCAGTTTCTGACAATTATATGTTTTCTGCACATAAGCATCTCTGTTAGGTTAATACAGGTTTTGTAACGTCTCATACCCTGCCTCAATTTTTGGTAAAACACCCTACGTAAATATCCAGAAATGTTTACTATGTCCTATAAGCATTTTTATTGGTTCTTCAGAAGTGTAGCTCACCTGTTGAAATGTTGCTTGAACCAGGTTGGCAGGAAACATGTTGCTGGGGGGAAGAAATGTGGGAAAAAGAGATAAGTGTCAGACTTGATGCTGCTTGGATTCAATAATGTGGTTTAATGATGTTATTGCGTAGTGGAGGCTCCAGTTGGAGGACAAGCAGTGGGAGTAACTATGGTGACAAATACAGGAAGGGTGAAAAGGTTCTCGGTTTAACTGCACTTTTGTTACAAAATGGTCATTATTGCTGTTATCGCTGAAAAAAAAATAAGAATAATTATGATGGTTTTATTTCTCAGTAAGGGGTCCCCTTTCTGTCATTTATAGTAAGTTTGAGCATCAAGAACCAGTTTGTGATCTAAGCCCCAATTCAAAGTAAAAGAAGACCCCTTAACACAAGTCATTGCTTACATTTAATCCTGCTTACATTCATAGGATAAAATATTAATAAAGCAACTTTAAAAAAATACAAAGAAACAACGCATCATTATTACATCCATAAAAGAGTTATTCGATTCAACTGAAAAATACGTTATTAATCTCAAAGGGAGAGTAGTTATTTCAGAGTTGCATAGCGTTAGATCTGTGGCTAACCAAGAAAAGGTCCGAAATCTGTAATTCATCCGTTTCTCTGGAAACAGCAGCAGAAAGAGAGAGTAACCTGGTATTAAGAGGTCCCAGTGTCAGAGTCTTGGTCTGTTTGTTCCTGTTTTTCTTGGTTTTCCATTTGTTGTCCTCTGCT
>NW_015150532.1:1270506-1284512 GCF_000732505.1 Cyprinodon variegatus
TGTCACAAATCGCCAGATCTTTAAATTTAGCCACAAGTATTAGTTTTTATAACACTTTCACAACTTTTAATTGTCTGTTAATTTTATAATAACCCTGTTCCTCTTCTCTATCTGGGAAGCCAGGGTCCGCAGAGCTGCATTTAGCCATGTCGAGCAAAGAGCTCATTAAGTCTTTGATAAACTGAAAAATTAAGAAGCTTGTTTTGTTTAAGCATACAAAAAAAAATTATTGATTAATTTTCGGTCTATTTTTACGGAAGAGGATTAGGGCCACTGGAAAAAAAAAAGTTAACTGATTTTTAAATTTAATTTCAGTTTAACATGGGACTTTCCTGTCAGAATTCTTTTTTCTCAGAATTCTGACTTTTTTCCCATACTAAACTGAAATAAAATTTTAAAATCAGTTAACTTTCTTTGTTTTTCCCCACTGGCCCTAATCCTCTTCCGTATATTTTCCTTTTTACACCAAAAAAAACAAAAAACAAAAAAAAAACAAAAGGAAAAAGCTGTCATATGTGGAAGCACTGCATATACTGTATATATCCCATGCACCATTTTCTACCTTTGGCACCTGCCTCTTCTCTTTTGACTATTTGAGCTGCTGTAAAAAGTAAAATTTCTCCACTGTGAGATTATCTACTTGATCAATCAACCAATCAATTTTTTTTTTTTAGATCTGTAAATATATTTATATATTTTTTTATTTTTAGTATGGAAAGTTGTATTGTCTTTCTTTGTTGTGTATTTTATTTCTTTAGATGATGAATGTGTACAATATGTTGTTTGTATACCTGGACTGTGTAACAAAGATACTTTCTCCCTGCGATCATTAAAGTATTTCCAATTCTGAATTAATCAATCAATAAATTTCAATCAAAACAGCAGCATCCCTCCCTACTTGGATGCAGGGCACAGATCGACTTACAAGTTGTTCAACATATTAATATATTCCTTTGCCCCAGCACTCAACAAGTTTGAAAAATACTCCCTTTGGCATCAAACATTGATCTGATCCATAAATTGCAGCCTTAGTCGGTAAAACGCCTCATCTTTACTTAGTAACTCCTCTCAGTGGCCATTTTTATGTGTTCCTCTTTGCGTCTGAGAGCGGTTGGGGCGTTGATATCATTCACTGATACTGTTAATCTTATATATAAAAAAAATAAGTTTTAAACTTTAAAACTAATCATCCTTCTTTTCATTTCATAAGATGAAATAAAAAAAGCTTGTATCTTTCACTCCTCGCTGTAAAAAGGAAAATACACCAAAGATGAATCAATCATCTTTTTTGTGCAAACTAAAAAATATATTTTTTTTCAGGTCTTTTATGTGCCACACTGCCACATTTTACTTCAAAGTGCAACAAGCTCCTTCATTTCTCAGTTTATCAAAGACTTAATGAGCTCTTTGCTGGACATGGCTAAAAGCAGCTCTGCGGACCCTGGCTTCCCAGATGGAGAAGAGGAATTATAAAATCAACAGACAATTAAAGGTTGTGTTAGTGTTAGTAAACTTAATGCTTGTGGCTATATTTTAAAGATCTGGCAATTAAATGTTTTCCAAATAAAATGCTTTTTTATTCATGCATCTTAATCAGCAGATGTATTATTTTTCTTTATTGTATAAGAAAACTAAACCATTCTTCAGTGCATTGTGAATAAGGAAGTCTTATAATAATAATTCAAATCCCTTACTGTAGGAGAGTTCTCTGTATGATTGCTCTGATTGAGAAAATATAATTAAAACTCAATAAATATGCAGGATACTTGATCAGCTGAGATCTAAAAGCCTGGGGCACGCAAACTGGTGAGGATTTATTTCTGCCTACTCTGGAAAACAAGAGCAGTGCTTAATAAAAAAGCTGACCCCCGACTAATAAGCCTCAATTTGAATTTCACTTCTGGGTCCACTTATAATGAAAAGGCTAAACTCATTTACTTAATTACAAACTGAGTAATATAAAGACTAATAAACTGTTTGATTTAATTACATTTTGAAAATGCAGAAAATTATAACATAAGACCAATTTAAGAACAATATTTTACCATATTTTTAAGATTGATTTTATTTTATTGCAAAACAATGAATTAACTTAGATTATGCTTATATATATTTGTATAATGAAACATAGTTATTTGCAAATGCATAATCATCAGATTTATGTATTCAGTATGAATAAAGTGTATTTTCTCAAACTTAATACTAATAAGTGTATTTATTTCAAAGAGGTAAAGTTTATTGTTTGGATTCTATAAAGGTAACATCGTTAAGTAGGAATTTCAATAAATAACAATAAATTTTATGCATTTGAAATAAATACACCTTTGTTTTGGGTCAGTATGCTTTATTCTTTCTAAAATGGAAAATTTTAATTTTGTATTCTAAATAAATAAGCTATGTTAAAGGAGTAAATATACATCATGCAAGGTTGATTTTTATAGGTTTATGTTAAAATGATACATTTTTTTTTAGTAAGAAAATGACATAAATCTTTAAATTTATGTGAAAAGCTGAAAGGACGGTGCACAGGTAGCAAGGATAGGAATATTATTTGGTGTTTTTTTCCTTGTTTATTAACCTTTGAAATGTGCAACTGTATGTAGTTATTCTATTTAACAAAGGTCACTTTATGAACCAAATTAGGAATACAACGTTTGGTTTTGATCATTTATTTTGGTAAAACTTTTTGTGTGTATTTAAGTAAATTACCCCTTTATTCAACCTGTATTTTTATAGTTAAATTTAATCTTAAACTCCTGCAGGCCAGTGGGTAGAAGCAGAGTTTCCTTACACGCTTCATTAAATGGTAATTTATATGACTGCTCGTATAACTGAAGCAACTTTCAAATAAACTAAATCCAATATAATTATTAGGATGGACTGCAAATCCCATAGCAATGAAGAGTTTGAAATGAGTAATATGGACTTTTATAACTCAAGGTGCTTAGAAATATATAGTATTCAAGAGAAAGCTTCAGAAACAGAGCGGATGGAGAACAATTAGAGTTATCATTAAGTCCTCTGAACTGATTTAATCTCTAACAAACTAGTAGCCTCTACTGTGTTTAAGAGACTGTGAAGCTGGGCAATGAGCCACTCTGAGATCAGGGCTCAGAATGAAAACGGCACATTTTTCTTTCATGCTCATTTATGTAACGTCACAGCTCACATCCGTACACAAAAACACACGATTGCTAAGGGTCAGGCACTTTTGTGAGGGTAGAGATATAGCAGACCAGGCCTGGACGTTAGATGAAGGCAGTAAAGAAGCTTTGCGTATTAAATCCAAAGCACAGCTGTGCTCTGTAAACACACACACACCCCCCACACCCACACACATAGAGCGGGTTTCTTGTTATATACCAAGCTCACCACTGCACATGATCAGTACAGAGCTGGATTTATGAGCTTGGCCAGTTTATAACCCTTGTTTTTTATTTTTTTTTATTCCTTTTAAGTCCAAATATAATATAAAGTTTTTTTTATTTTTGTTTTTTCGATTTTTGTTGTAAAAATCTTGAAGCCTGAACTCTTAAGTAACCATTGATTTCTTTAAATTTGAAAAAACTTCTATCCATGTGTGAAAGCATTTTAAACAGTTATTATTTTTTTTAAATTAATTCCTTTTTATTCAAATCTCTGGATTACAAATGTAGTATTTTGGTATCTGAGGCTCTTGGCATTATCTGCTGTCTGACTGAAATGGTTCACGTGTTTCTCAGCAGGTCTGACCCAGATTTACCTTCAACACAACAGCCAGACTTCTAATTAGCTTAGCACAGTAACCCAGTAGCACATAAAGTTACACTTCAGCTTTGACAGAGCAGGGAAGTTCCCCCTGGGGGACAAATATATATATATATATATATATATATATATATATATATATATATATATATATATATATATTCATATAAATATAACGTATAAGAATTTGCTGATTTCATCTGTAAAATGGAAAGTGAGAATGTTTGTTTTCTCGTTTGTCGCCAGCCTAACACCTATTGCATTCTGCCTGCTAAAGCAAAACATTGGATCCATCATTTGCAGCAGTTTTAGGTTAATGTTACAAATTTTTCAAGGTCAGTCGGACTGAAAGTCTGTGTTAGCATCAATTTCCAGATCTTGGCACAGATTCTCAGTCGGAATTAGGACTGCAGCTGGCTAGCACGAGTGGTAAGTCCCCTGTCCTGTAAACAGGAAGCCTGGGTTTGTATCCCAGCTGGGGGGAATGATCTGCCAGTGTAGGTCCTTGGGCAAGACCTTTCACATTAATGCTTGCTTTGGGGGAGTGATGAACTAGTGGTTGGGACATTGCGCTTTGAATCCAGAGGTTTTGAGTTCCCCACAGACTGCCACCCTGTACTCCTAATGCCCATGAAACCCCCTTTGATTGGACCATTTTAACTAATGAAGTTGCTGTGATCTTAGCACTTTCACTGTTTTGTTGCTCTTTTTACTCATTTAAATTTAACCTGGAGAGATAGATAAAGACAAATTGAATCCTTGGACTAGATCTGTCTTAATCTCCAGGAATGTTCTTGTTCTAAAAAGGTCAACCTCTGCCACTAATTTAGATATTTTCCTGCCTTTATCAGAGAGGGCAAGGGACCACAAAACAGGTTTTATTGGAATAATGAAGCACTGAATCAACAAGGAGGCTTTATGTAACATCCCCTCTGCATGCTGCATCCTATAAGTCGCAGCTTCCCACCATAAGAAGGATGTAAGACATACAGTTGGTGCTTATGTGAAATTATTATTGCCATTTGTGTAAATCTCTTGCAACAGGTGTAAAACTTTTGTGTGTTTTAGGAGTCAAGAGGCACTTCCACTGGGTTGCCCTGACCAAATGGCTCCTACGTATTTCCTTGACGTTAATTCCTTATTTATTTCCATTAACTATAAGCATTAAAAATGGGAAATAGTTTAGTCAGTATCAATGCTTTTGACCTTATGGTGAGGTTTTATTTGACCAAATGAACCGTTTAACTCTTGATAGCCTCCTTACCGTATGAGGTCCAGCAGAGCATCAGCTGAACTGGTCATCGGCTTTTTGCTCTCTTCAGAGTCCTCCTTCTGGGCGGCACCACCTGGATGTATGATGTAAACCATGAGGATTCCCACAACTACGGCAACAAAGGTGGTCCACAAGTAGTAGGAAATAGTCATGATGCCCAAGCGGCTTGAGCACTTGGCGTCCAGGGCAGCCAGACCAGACATCAAACTGTCAGAGGAGTCAGAAAGAGAAAAAGAAGAGAGAAAAGAAGAGAAAGTTATTACAGGTGTCCAGACAATGGGAAAAGTCATACCTAACAGCTACTTTTCCCTTCAACTTTAAAAAAGTAGCTTTGAAATGAAATGAGTATTCCTGCAAAGAAAAATGAGTAAAAGCAAAAAGAGTTTGATTAAGTTAGAAATGTTCAACAAAGTCATTGTTTCCTGTGTGGAAACTATTCACAAAGGGTTATTTAAACATTTATTTTCCATAATAATTAAAACTGCATAATTCATGTGCTTTTAAAAAGAAAGCCTTTAATCAAAAACTTTCAAGGTCTCAATGTGCAGTTTAGAAATATTCTACTCAGAGTGCTCTTCCACTTATGACAAAGCTGAATGAACCTGTGAGAATGTAAAGCAAGGAGAGTTCATTTGTAGAACGCATTTTTGGTCCAAGACCATTCAAATCATGACAAATGATAAAAAAGACATACATTCAATCGGCATGATAAAGAAAAGTAGAGAAAAGTTTTATTGGAGAATTATGACAATTCAGTTCGAAGAATTAAAAAAAAAAAAAAAAAAAATCAAAGGCAACTCTATACAAATGGGTTTTAACCTTGATTCAAAGGTTCTATGGGTTTCAGTACTTTTGCAGTGTTCTTGCAGCTGGTTTGAGATAAGTGGAGCATTAGAAACTGAAAGCCGCCTTTCTTTGTTTGGTTTTAGGTGGCAGAGTTGACTGCTTACCAGTAGAAAAATAAAACGTTTATTACATAAAAATCTGGCTTTTGTAAAATGATGAAAGTGTCTAGTGAAATGTGGATAGCTGCTTACTGTGGTCAGAACTCAACTTTGATTCTAATTGGATTTATCTGCAGCATTTTACACCCTGGATCATAACCTATAACTGCAGAGGTTTAAGGTAATTCTGGGACAGTTCTAAAGTGGTCGTCCTCATACTAAACAAAGAGAATATAAATTCTGTTTATCTATAACTTTAGGTCTGGAGCCGCTGCTTTACTGTATGCTATTCCTCAAGGATCTGTCCTCGGTCGTATTTTGCTTTTGTTGTATAATCAGCCCTCTTTGTAAAATCCTCAGCCATTTTAAAAATGAGTCCTGTCATCTTCATGCTGAGGATATTCAGCAATAGTTCTAATTGTGATCTTGTGTTGTTTTGTCTTCCTGCCTCAGGACGACGGATGTAAATTAGCAACTATGCTATAATCTGGCTCATTTACAATCTGTACAGAAGTATAAGATTGTTCATTAATGTGCTCTGTCCTGATTAAATAAGTAAAAAATAAAAAATAAATTTAAATAGTCAGTTTTGCACAAATGGGCAGATTTATTGGATTGTCTTTCAAATATGAGGACTTTGCTCACTGAAAACTGCCTTCAATTCAGTTCTAAAATACAAAGATTGTTGCAGTAGAGCAGAAAATGCCCTTATTTGTGAGTCACATTGTTTTCCTAGACTCCGCTGTTCAGCTGAACATTAGAATCTCGCTGTATGGTTTGACCAGTCATTGTGTCTTAGAAGCCTTTATAAACTTTGGGATTTAAATTTTTTTTATCACTTGAGAAATATATGCCAATTTGAGGCCTATTGTGTCCTGTTCTCATCTTCCTGATTCAGGATTTTATATCCTCTCATTTGGAGTATTGTGAAGCTTTTAAAAACAAAAAATTATAAAGAATTTATTAAGGCCAATAAGAACCCCAAGCAAGACTTTTAACAGGAAAATATTTTAATATTGACTTTAAGAGGCTGCAGGGTGGTACAGTTTGTAGCCCTTTTGCCTTGCAGTAAGGAGGCAAGGAGTTTGAAAATTCTCCCCATGCATTTTTGGTTTTCTCTGAGTAATTTAGCTTCCTGCCACTGTTCCAAAACTGCACTGTTAGATAAATTGGCTTCTTTTTTTGTAGGTGCATAGTTGTATGTGATGGACTGGTGTACCCAGCCTTTCACCCATAGATTGCTAGAGATACTGGCCCCCTGTGACCCTGATAAGCAGCAGAAGATGGATGGATGGATGGATGTTTCTGATCTGTTTTGCCCCTACACTTCTGGTTATTCACTGCAGTTATCTGGGCAGAGTCTTCTAATGGTTCCACAGACCCGCTTTAAAACCAGAGGGGACTTGTCTTTTTACTATGTTATACCATAATTGTGGAATATTCATCTTCTGTCTCCTTGCATGGCCAATTCTTTTATTTCTTTTGAAAAGCAGAGGAATACTTTGCAATTTAATCAAGCTTTTTGTTTGCAGAGCATTTCTTGCTTCTCATTATTTTTTTTACTATTTTAATAGATTTTTTTTTAGATATTAGGGTTTTATTTAAGAAAAGTTATATATAAGTTAAAGTTTTTTCTCCTTGAGCCAGTATACCAGAGAGGTCTGGGTGGTAGAAGCACTGACAAAAAGTCTGAAATACTTCAGTGCTAAGATATTCAGAGGTTTATAGACTAAAAAAAGTTCTTTAAAGTCAGTCCTCTGAGATCCAGGAATCAAATGCAAGGACTTTAAAACCGGAGTGATGTGATCACTTTCTTAGTTTTAGTGAGGATGCATACAGCAGTTTTCTTGAAAGTCTGATGGGCTTTTTAGACAGACCTGTGAACAAGTTACAGTCATCAGTGATACTAAACATGAATGCAAGATTTAGTTTTTCAAGGTCCTGCTGAGACGTTAGTGCTTTAATCCTGGACGACAGACATTCAAACCAGGGAAATCTGCTCAAGGACAAAGAAAACATACATTTTCTATTGAGCCTTCCACACATTTATAAAATTGCTTTTTAGCTTATTGTGAAGAAAGAAAAAAAAAGTAACTGGCATTTCATTGTAAACAATAAGACAATTTTGCATCAAAATTAGCTTTAAATGCTCTTCCTGCTTGAAGCTTCTTTTCTCTGCAGCAAAAGTAAACCCGGAGCATGAAAGAAGCTTTCATGCATAACTGCTTCACAGTAGGTGTGTAACTCCAATTGCTGTAAATGTCAGTTGCTAGAATCAAGGAAAGATGTAGGGAAGCTAGGAGTAAGAAGGGAGATGTGGAGCCAGAAGCAAGCACAGCTCACTGAAACTGTGCCTTAATAATTATAATTGCTTAAATTGAAAGTCATTATTCTTATTCCCAACTTGCTGTAAGTGTTTGATTAAAAAAATAAGACTGTAAAAGAAAATGGTTTTGTGCTATTTCACAGGAAATTCTTATATGGTACGCAAAAGATCTAAAGTATATTTTTAATGATGGTTAATCTTTGCACTATATTTCTGTTACAAAGTGTTCAAGTAGAACAGCAGATATTTTAAGCGCCTATTTAGCCTCCGGTCAGTTTCAAAGAATACAAACATGCTATTAAAATTGTGTGCAACATTGTTGTTGAAACATAAGGAGCGAAGATGAGTTAATCAGCCTGATGGTGTGGACGATTGAAAAGGAGCCAAAAAAAAAAACATTGGAGCTAAACTTTAAAGCCAGGGTTCATTTACTATCTGATTGCAGCATCCTTTGCATTAGCATTTGGAAACATAACTACCCTACAAAATAAGACCAGGAGGCCTCCTCTATTCAATAAAAGATGTGAAATCATGCAACTAGATTGATCTGAGAAGATTGGAAAATGTCGATGTGAAAAGTTCACCATTCAAACTGGAAAAAGTGAGAGCATGTGCTCAGAGAATCTGGGATCAAACTGCCTGATGGCAAAATCACTGTGAATACAGCAGGGTACCACCTTTCTACGGAGCCCCCTAGGGGACATGGGGAATGTTTTTTTCTTTTGCGTTCCCTCGCAAAAGTATTGCGTTACCTCGCAAAATTTTGCGTTACGGTCCCTAACCACTCGCCTGGCCGCTGCCTGTGCATAGAGATCAATGTAATACATCCAGCTCGAAGAACAGCTCGTTTTTCTCGAAAATAACGCTTTTTGATTCTTGTAATACGTAGTCTGTGCTATCAGGACATGAAAGAGGCGCCATTTGTGTTTCAACAACAAGAGTTACTGATCCCGGAAGTCAGAATCTGTGAATATCTTTCTAACTTTACCGAAGTAAGGTTTTGCAAAAGGTTTTGCGAGGTAACGCAATACTTTTGCGAGGGAACGCAAAAGAAAAAAAAAAAATTCCCCATGTCCCCTAGGGGGACCTTTCTGTCCGTGCCATTTGTTTTATATGCTTTAGTTCTATGACATGTTCAACCGACTGGATTGTTAAAAGTGAAACCCAGTTTGTGGTAATTATGTAATAACAGTAAATGTTCACACTAAAATTGAGTTTTTTTCCTCTCCAATGTCACTTCTTACATGCAGAATATCAGGAAAAACACCATACAACTGATCGTCTACTGTCACTACGAACTCATCCAGGAGGAGTCAGTTCTGTTAGTATAATGAATTGGTGCAATCCATTAAGTTCCCCTTATATAGAAAGCTTGTCAGTACGATTTAATACAGCTGACCCTGTAAATTGCCTTAAGATGACATGACTTGTCGCTAGATAAATAAACTGAATTGAATTGCAAAAAGGTATTAGATTCGAGTTATCCCAGCGATGCTTTTGCTCGCTGCGGAAGGGCGCAGACAAAACTATCCGCAGCTGTATCTGTGCTCAGTCTGTTGAGCTGGTGTGACGAGATTATCCGTCCGTCAGAGCATAATCTGCTCGCACTTGGCAAGTGTTCACATGAATGTGTTCACTGGGTCGGGCCTTTTTTGGATTTTCACAGACTGTTACACACCAATAAAAGGCAGAGATATAACCTGATTAAAGTGTAACTAGCTGCCAAATAAAAGTCATTCATGCGAACAAATACCACAGGATGCTAAAGTTGCTATCAAAGAACCACCATGCTTATAGTATTAGATAATATATAAACTTTCCCGTTTTCCTCATAGAAAATCTTGATGAACGCCCCCCCTTACCATTACAGTAGCAGAGGGCGTTTTGAAATATGTCCAGCTGTATTTTACTCTGTTTAAAGTTTTTACATTGTGTGCTCTATAAAAACTGTCCTACTTGCACTTTGAGAAGAAACCATTTCTTACCTGTTACCTGTACCTTTCACCAACATTTTTATAGCCGATCACATTTGTGGTTTGCCCAACTTCCAAAACATGTATTTAGATTTAGAAGAGCTGTGGTTTGCTCACATTCATTAAATTTGCAGAACAAAGATTTATACTGATGTTGTTGATCAAACATGTGATTAATTCTGGAAGATAACAAAAAAATCTCCATATGAAATATAAAATTGGATGTGTGGCTGAAGTCTGCCAGTAATTAATTTAATACTGACCCAAAACAATAAATATTGATCCAGAACATTGGACCGGTTGGTGGCAAATATGTAAAAATATGTAAAAAATATGTAAAAAATCAGAACTTCTATCTGTAGTCAGTAACACAATAACTATTGACCCATTTCATTTAAATAGTGGTTTTACCTTTGCTGCTTCCATAGGATTTCAGTGGAAATCTAAGAGTTAAGTGCTAAAACGCAGATTTTATTAATAGCTCATCAGCAAATATGACTGCCTTTTAAAAACAAGCAGTTTATTTGGTAGGATGTAGTTAGCATTTACACAAAGATGAAGAGAAGAACATCTGCAGTGATCTTAGAATAGAAATTTATCATCTCCATTATTAAGGAATAGGTTGAAGAGACATTATGTAGAAACTATAGAGATACCTTTGTCCTTAATTCGAGCAGAAAAATAAGAGTTCCTACTGATGCAATGAGTATCTTTTCCCTAAGGATAAGAGGATTATGCACTTTAGATAAGATAAGATAATGGAGTTATTTCAAATGATAATTATTGTATTTTCTTACTATAGTCCAACCTTCTCTTCTTTTTTGCAGTTTAGCAATCATGAACTTTTTTACACAGATTTGGATGGATTTCCTCCCATGCTAATTGAAACCAGCAAAAGGTGATTCATTATGTTGAATTATTATGTATTTTTATAATCATAAATCATCATAAACTATGTTGTAGGTAACCACTTTGTTTTATGGACATTTCTTCTAGGTGAAACTGACTCAAATGAAAGATTTTTTTTTTCTCAGCATAACTTGAAACTGACTCCCTTATTGTAGATGTATGCATAAACAACTCTCTTTGATGAAAAATAATTTTTTTTTCTCAAAGAGAGCCTTTTTAACTTTGAAAATATTACCCAGTCATTTTTTTTCTCTTTTCTTGTCTGACATTATATATATATATATATATATATATATATATATATATATATATATATATATATATAGTTTTTTTTTTTGTTTATTAACCAAAATGTCAGAATTTTCAAAAACGACAACAGATGGGATCTGGTAGGGAGAATAATTCAGTGTATTTTAGAAGTGAATAAATTCAAGTATTATGATTATGTTATATGACTCTTCTATACTTAATGTTATAAAGTAAAATTGAACTAAAAATGAATGTGCTTTGAACAACAATATGTAAAAATGTTCTCATCTCTAGTTTTGGTTGCCCTTTCAGAGCGTTCATCAGCTCACAAACCACTCGGACAGAATCAAACTTGATGACTTGCTGTATCATCCGGAGACAATTATAATGTCCTGTACTGCATTTTTGGATCAGACAGGATTTCAATATAATCATAAATGTCGCACAGATTGCAAGAATAACCTCTTTGCCCTCTGCTATTCTGGAGCAGTGTGGCAGCGACCGCTGAACTCTCCAGCAGCCCTGCAGAGTAAGAAAAGCTCAAACGGAGAAAAAAACAAAACAGTATCATTCTGCAAGGTCAAAATTAGGTAACCAACACACAAAGGCTTAGAATAAGTCAAGACTTCAATGGAGAGAGGGGGACATATCTTCTGATGTAGTTCTTTTATTAAACTGATTTTTTTTTTTTTAGCAGAACAACAAAAGAGGAAAAGAAAATGGAGCAGGAAATTAAGTAGTGGGAAGCAGGATGCTCTTTGCAGACTGACTCAATAAAAACAATAATTCAAAACAAAGATTATGGAATTGCAGCACACATTTCCTTCTAATTACCTTTTTAACTGAATTATTTGATAGATATACACACTCACTACCATCACTTCAATTTTAAAATCAGTTGTTAGTACTACTTTTTCGGCTCAGGTTCGACATAAAGCATCATCTTCATTCAAATCAAATTCAAAAGTTTTTTTTTAAATGACTAAAACTTTATCACTGCAAGAAAAAAACAGACAGACAGATTCAATTCATGCCTAGAAATGTACAATCAACTCAGACCAACACCATCCAATCATCTGTTCCCCCTTGTGCCAGCCTCCTTTCCCTTAGCTTCTAGTTGCTTCTATCCACTCCTGCTCCCTGTTAGCTGATTACCCCATTCTTTGTTCTGTCTCCTATATAAACACCTTCTGTGCTGTTCCTTAGTACTCATAGTTACTTTGCTCATCATATGTGTTTCCCCTGGTGTCTTTTGGTTTTCTTGGCTTCTGTTGCCTTTTTGCACCTTCATTAAATCAGCAAAACTCATCCCTGCATTTAGGTCCTCAACCAACCTTGACATTTTCTAACAATCAAGATTATATAATTTTTAATAAAACTATGACTCCTGCTGATATGTGAAAGGCTTAATAATAAAGGCTGTGGATTTGGGAATTGTAACAAAATGTTGCACCCTGATAATCCCCGGAAACCAGTTTTAAATAACCAATTGTAGACACCTTTTGTTGCTCACCAGGCCCCTTAGCCACTGTTGCTATCTACTTTACTAGGTGATGCTGTTAAATTTATGATTGGTGTTTTTTTTTCAAAATGCCCCCAAAATAATAACTCAGTATGAAGCACTGGGTTGAGTGCTAAGTGCTTTGGGCTCATAACACATAACTCTTTTTTTTTTTTTTCCAAAGGAAGCTTTAACAGTATAAAAATATAGCTTCTGACCCTCAGCTTCCAACAAAACTAACTTCATAATATTAATTCCAGTTGAACCTAAAGTTGTTTGGATCAGCCAATGACCTTGCTTTATTTTAGAAGCCATTGGCTAAAAATGAGGTAAATAAATGTTTTTAATTAGCGGTTATCTTACAGAAGCAGCTGCTGTTGTCCTTATTTCTGCCAAAGGGTCACAAGGTCCTCCATCTATCCTTTCACAAAAATTATTATTCAAAAAAATAAACACATTCTGTATAGAATGCAATCAAATTTTTTGACTCCAGAAAGCCCCACATTTGCATAATGTTATAGTTCATTGTATCACAATTATACAGGGGCTTGGTAGGTGGGACGCTTCTAGGCCCATTTGAGTCGACCAAAAAAGTTCTATTTAAACAGATATGTGGTACCATGGAGTAGCTGAGCCAACAACTGATGGTTGACATATCAAAGCGAAGCATCGCTTCAGCTGCTGTTCCACTGGTTCCTTTATCACACATTGGCTTCTGAGGATATGGATCAGCAGACACTTCTAAGTAAGATGTAGGAAAATGTTGGCTGAGTTTACATCATTATGGCAGGACATGAACGACTGAAAAGCTTCAAAGCTGGGTTAGAAGTTTTTACAAACTATGGATAGTAAATAGATATATTCATATAGTAATAGTATATATTCCATGTGGATAGAGTAAACCCCCTGTATAAAACTGGGAGAAAAAGATACGGTCATAGAGGAAGGGCAGATTTGAAGCTCTTACTGCTGAAGGTGTTTCTAGAACAGGGGTCACCAACCTTTTTAAGGCTGAGGGCCACTTCAAGGGTACCGAGACTTAGGAAGGGCGACCATTACTGACCCATGAGCTGCAAGGGTTAGC
>NW_015150532.1:1285227-1306553 GCF_000732505.1 Cyprinodon variegatus
ATTTAGAAGACTCTGAGGGCCCCCCATGTGGTCCTTGAGGGCACCTTGGTGCCCACGGGCACCGGGTTGGTGACCCCTGTTCTAGAGGCTCTTTAATGATAGCCAGGTTTTAATATTCTCCCTACTTCTGAGATCTGGGTTAGTTTTTGTTAAATTAATAGTGATGCTGTCATTATCTTGGCTCTGATGACTGGCTTGACTACTCATTTCATTCACCTCCCAAGCTCTGCCCAGTTCTCATTACCGTTTATCTGTTCCACCTGCTTCAGCCTCTATTTAAGCGGCCGTTAACCAGTCATCAGTACCAGATTATTCAAGCTATTGACAAGATTTTTTCTGGCGTGTCTGATTGTGTACTGATTGCCTGATCCTGATCTATTCTGCCTTTGGACCTCTGAGGCTGCCTGTTCCCAATCTGATCTGTTTGTCTGACCTGTCTTCGGACACCTGCTGGATTCTGCCTGTGCTCTCTTCCTCCAGAGGTTCCTGCCTTAGATGCCCTCGCTGTACTCTGCAGATCTGTTTCCAATAAACATTTGAGAAATCTAACTGTCTGTCTGCCTCAAATACAGGGTCCTATTGTTCTTAGAGTGACATATGCAATATGTCAGGGTTCTGCAACCTGTGGCTTTAGAGTCAGAAGTGGCTATTTGGACCCCCTACATAGCTCTTAATACTAACTAAAAGTGATATTAAGAACCAACTAATCTCATACAGCAACAAAAAAAAGTCTTGGATGCTTCATTGTTTTTTAAAGGATATTTGAATTCCATTTTCAGAACTGAATGACAATAAAAGGAGCAGAAATATGTTTTTTGATCTTTTTTTCTTGTTTTTTAATCAAATGATATGATGTTGGACAGAGGAAAATCACGGTTTCTTCTACATTAAAATTTTCATAATTTAGTACAAAACACAGAACTGATTATTTTAAATTGCACCATATTTCCTATAGTAGATATTTAGACATAAAAAGAAGTTGTGTTTTACAAGAAGGTTGTTTAATATATTTGGCTCTAAACTACTTTTCCTTTGCTGTACTCAGGAGAAAATAGCTATTTGGATTTTAAAGGTTACAGAGCCCTGCAATATGTCATCTGCTGTTATTCAATGGAGGTCATACTACTATTGCATTTCATAACTGAAAATGGAAATTATTCTTTGTTTTTTATATAACTATCATGCAAAAAACTCATAACTAAAAGGCAGTAACCCTACTTTGTGTCATGCAGTGCCTTGTGAAAGCATTCTCCTTGAACTTTTCAACCTTTTGCCATATTTCAGGCTATTGGATATTTTAAACTTTTTTTAACAAATAAAAAACTGAAGAGTGAGGCACGAAAAATGAATCAACTCCTTTACTCTCAGTGCAGCAAACTCTCTCCAAATCTTCAGTGAGGTTCTCTGAATGATCCAATCTTGACCTCAATGACTGATGATGATAAATAGAATCCAACTGTGTGTCATACATTCACTAACTGTGTGTAATAAATGCACTATGTGTATACAAAATGACAATAAAGTTTGTCTAAGTCTAAGTGATAGTCTCAGAGCTCTGTTTAAACTCAGATAGCATTATGAAGAACAAGTAACACACCAGGCAGTTTAAAGCCAGATTTGGATAAAATGAACTTTAAACGTCCCAAGGAGCACTGTGCAAGTGATAATACTAAAATGGAATCAGACCGCTGTGAATCTACAAACACCCCTCTAAACTCTCAGCTCAACCAAGGAGAAGAATGATCAGGGATGCAGCCAAGAGGCCCATGGTCACTCTGGATGAACTGCAGAGGTCTACAGTTGAGGTGTGAGACTCTGTCCATAGGAAAACAAATCTGGCCTTTATGGAAGAAATACTTTTCATAAAGATATTCATAAAAAGACTTGTTTAAATCCAAATAGAGGACCGTTTTGGAAGAAAATCTGTTTGAGCCTGCAAAAGACATGAGACAGGATGGAGACAGGAGATTTATCTTCCAACAAGATATTGATCCAAAACATAAATCAAAATCTACAATGGAACGGTTCACAAATAAACATATCCAGGTGTTAGAATGGCCTAGTCAAAGTCCAAACCTGAATTCAACTGAGAATCTGTGGAAAGAACTGAAAACAACTGTTCACAAACGCAATAGAAAACAGACAATAGACAAAAATTTCTCTCAATTTGCAAAACTGACAGAGACATACTCCAAACGACTTGCAGCTGTAATCACAGCATAAGGCGCTACAAAGTGTTAGCTCAAGTTTTCTGTTTATTTGTTAAAATGAATTATTTAACACATTTTGTTCCACTTCATGATTGTGTCCCACTTGTTGCTGCTTCACAAAAAATTACAATTTTATATCTTTATGCTTGAAGCATGAAATGTGGCAAAAGCCGCCGCCTTGAAAAGTTCAAGGTTATTAGGATATCATAATACATTATAATAAAAACAGAAGATTTCAGCAGAGATTCACTAAGGGTGGAGAATTCCCCTGATAGTTATTCAGTTGATCATAGAAAAACAGACACAATGGAAACCCAGTCCTGTAGCACACTCTCACACCAAGAGCCAGTTTCATGAGACTTTTAAAGAGCCCCCAAAGAAAACCCATGCAAGCAAAAGGAGAACATTTCCTATGAAAAATGTCTCAGGTTTGGATTTGAACCCACCACCAAATTGCTTCGAGTAAAAAGTGCTGACATTGTATTATGAAAGTACTGCTTTTGTATGTATCCAACACTTTTCTAAACAACCATTTGCTGTATTTACAGCTGCAGGCCTTAGAAACAGCCACAGAAGCAAACCAATAGCATTTACCAAAACACCAGGTATGATTAGATAGCTCATGCACGGTAAACACAGCTACCAGGCGGCATTTATGTCCAGGTGACAGAGAGCGTTGTAAAAAAAAAAACAAAAACACAAATATTGGTGCTTTAAAAATGGTTAAAGAATTTTGGTTATGGTCTCCAGTGTGAGAACACAATGCCTAAACAATTAAACACACTTTAAAAAATTGAAATCTAAATAAGGACTTTTTTTCCCAGATTTTTTTTCTTGAATTGAGGAGGTAAGTGAGACACTTTGCCAATAGAACAAGGCAATTTACATTTAAAATAATAAACAATTGCATTGTCTTGTTTCAAGTGCATATTATTTCATTAACTTATTTTAACAGTAAAATATCTCACTCCATTTGCATCATCAAACCCTGCACTAGGTAGATAAGATGATTGTGAAACAAACAATCATCTTATTTACCTTCTCAAATTAAAAATAAATGCACTTAAAGGTATAGAGGATCTTATGTTCTGGGTGGATCATCTAAATAAATGGTCCTTTTAATTGTCAATTATTCTGGTCATATGTTTATGTAAGGCCGTCCTACGAGCTCGTCCCCAGTTAGCTAGCATTTTCTGCGAATGTGCACGATCAGGCATATATCTCTGGTGAGCTATGGTTTCAGACAGTTGTTGAAGCTAAACATTCTCACCGCGGTTATTTGAAAATGGCCGAGGGTCGTAAGAGAAAAAGTGTCTACAAAGTGTAAGAGAAGAAAAGAAAGGCCTCAGAAGAGGCAGATATATCCAGAAATGCTTTGTGCGGAGAGCATGATGATAACAGGCGTTCCCTCTGGGGAGCGGGTACAGGGTTGAGCATGTGCTTTTTTTTTTTTAAAGTGGAGATGGCGGGTCTTTTCAAAAATTCGCTAAAATCCTACACAGTGCCTTTAATCTGAGAAATCTTTACTTATTTCTAGGTCATTTTTACAGTGTACCTTTGCCCTTGAGAATGAACGTTTTATTATGTTTTGCTAACTAGCTTATTTTCACATACCGGTAGATTAAATCATGATTACCTATCAACAACATGTGTTTTCGATTTTGTCGTGTATTCTCAGTTAGATTTAGGCCTAATCACTAATTGATCAGCTCTTTCACATAAATCTTCTTTCATTAAACCTGCCACCTCTAAATTGTTCTTAAAATGTAATCTATACTAAGCCTTATCCATCTTCCTATCAGCTCCGACCAGCTGCTGACTAAAAGCCTCTCCACAGCATGATCCTGCCAACACTATGTATGAGGATGAGAATAATGTCTTCAGGGTGGTAAGACACCAAATATACAGTAGGTGGTTCCTTATGTGGCCTGCGTTAAGCCGCAAACAAAATGGCTCTCTATCACCATTGCTTTTCTTCCTTCATCTATTTAATAATTTAGATTTATAGATTTCCAAACTAGTTTTATGGTAGAAAAATTATCCCACCTGAGCAGTGGATCTCTGCAGCTCCCCAGAAGTTGATATCAGCGTGTCACTAATATTTTGTAAAAAAAATCTCTGAAGCTCAAACATGTTTTACAATAAGGTGACCTATATGCTTTATCTGGATTTTTATCAGTTTGTGGCAAAGAAAATAATGGCTAAAAAAGTGGTTTCAACACTTTAAAAATGAAAAACAATTATAATTTCAATTTCGAAGTTAGATTTTGATCGTTTGGTCTTCTCAGTAACATACAATCCAGAAACGGCAGATTGAAGTTAGCCGCTGATAAACCTGTTGAAGTTCAAAGGTTATAAATACTTCTCAGGTTTAGGCTTTGTAACCTGAAGAGCAACAGTGACCTCTGAGACCAGGCAGGATTAAATGTGCTCTGTGTAGTCTCCTTGACCGTGGTGCTTGGGGCACATGCACAGCTGATCTTTCACAAGAGTTCAGGGCCATATGGAGCTTAGAGCCCTCCCTGCTCCCCTTTGCTGAGCAACAGCATTAGAGTAATCCTGCATCCAGATGAAAGAGAGACAGCAGCGGCTCCTTGGAAGTGGGTTATCCTTGACATCTCAGACTGACACCCTGGCTTTTGCTTTAGCAGCTCAGATAATTATAGGTCACATGAGAGCTCTACTTAGTGGCAGCTTCTAAATTTGATCTCATGGCTTTATTTAAGGTTTCTTTTTCTGCTAGCACATAAAATGATAGAATAGTAGAATCACAGATGTCTCTGCAAACTGAAGCGGCCTTAGAAGCCTAAAGTACAATATACAGTATGCAGTCATTACCTGTATTACTTTATAAAGCTCTCCTTAGGTGATTAAACTTATGAAGGCATTAGAAACCTTTGCAGCCAGGTCCCTGCCACACTGTGAGTCACTTGTACCGTGTAAATGATCCAGCAACAAGAAACAGATATTGTTTGAATGTGGTGCTTTTCAGGTTGTGCCAAATCAACATAATAGCCCATTGACTTTACAGACTTCCATTGTATTTAAACGGACTGCTGTGATGTTGAGTACAAAAACCTCATGACACGCTCCCCTTTTGACGCAAAGCTGCTTGCCTCGTGACCAATAACAAACGACTGGAGCGGCGGGGTATACGCTAAGGTACATTTCTGTTCCGCTTTTCCTTCTCTATCTGACATATTTCCTCTTTATTTGGGGTAACTGTAGGTGTCTGAACAGCGGAGCCGAGTCACGAAGAGAAAAACTCTTGGCTGTGCTCAACAGTGCCGTCTTTATCTGGCTCTCTGTATGCCGAGATTAAGAAAACCAATTTGACGTAAACCTCTTGTTCATCCAACTCTGCCTCCTGACCCATACCAAGCAAACCAATTGCAGTATGAAACATGCAGGTCTTAGCTGTAGATTTACTTTCCTCTGCTGATCAAGGCCAGAGGCAGTGCCTTTACAAGGAGGGAAATATATGAAAATGACAAGTTTTTAGAACATAAAATGTGAATTCTTTGATTTGTGCTTAAGAAATAAAGTCTGTCTGTTGTGGCCAAGAAAATAGGAAAAAGAAATTAGGAAAATGGTTATATTTTGTTGAGATATTTAATCACCAGAATGATTGAAAATTAGGTGGAGCACTTGTTTAGATGATCCACCTGGAAATAAAAGATCGTCCTCTATACCTTTAAGCCTCGACTGTCATGATCTGGCCTGTTTGCTCCTCCTTAATCGGTAATTTCTTTCACCTGCCGTTTTCCCTCCCTGCCTCAATTATAATTTATTCCTCTCACCTGTTTCCTCTGGTTTATATTCAGTTCAGCCTGAGAATTCAGTGCCAGATCATTACTTGTCTTTCTGTTAGTCTGTCGGTTCGGTTTTTGCCTTGGTTCATATCGTGGATCCTGGCAGCCATTGGAAAGAGGGTTTTAGTGTTTGTCTCGCCTCCTGATCGTCCACTGTTCCTCCCCTGCGGAGTCCTCTGGGTTTTTGGCTCTATATGTGGGGAGGTTCAGTTTTTATCCAGTAAGCCTGGCTCCAGGGAGGAGACCAGTTTAAAGTCCTGCATCAAGTTCTGGTTCCACGTCCTGTCTCGGCTACCCTCTTCCACTGAGCCTGCTCATCTGCACCTGATCCTGTCTGCTCCTGTGCGTGACCACCTGGTCATGCTTCTGGTCCCAGTCAGACTCTGAACCCTCCTGGGAGCCTGTGGATGCCTGGAAGTCTGGATCCTGCCTCCTGTTTCTGTTCCTGTCTGTTCTGGATCCCTGACCAGCATGTCCTCTGGGACTGCAGCACTTGGGGACATTCTTCGTCTGGACTGTTAAACCAGGTAAGTGACCAACTCTGATAATCATCTTCTGTCAGAAGATCGTGGTCACTAACCTGTGTTTCTCCTGCAGAATGTCTGAGATTGGGCGGTGCCCCGCCTAACTCCTGCAGTGTCTGTGAGCCACAGCTCCACTTTAGTTTTTGTTTTGTTTATCAATAAATGTTTTGAACTTTCCTACTGACTGTCTCTCCTTGAATAATGGGTCCCTCTGTCCTCGGTTCATGACGTCAACAGTCCCCAGTTGGTAGCGGCTAAACAAGAACAGGGAGGTCAAGCTTTGAACCAGATTAGATTTCCCGATTTCCAGCTGTGAAAAGTTTTATGGATTTCTCTGGAATCATCGACCTTGTTATTTGCATGGATTTGTGAAGGGCTGTAGTTTTATGCTTCAGGTTTTTGTAATTTCAGAGGATCTATCTTGACCCAATTTTTTGCAAAATGGTCCTTCTCACTGGCCTTTAAGCACACCGCATTTGGCTGAATAATAACCCAAAAGCATAGCAGCTCTGCCTGTGTTTGAATGTCAGGATATTCTGCTGTTGTTCATACTCAGCATTTCTCTTTCTCCAAACACGGCTGGTCCAATTATTGCTTCCCACTTTTTCCCCAAACCTCCTCTGAATCTTTTAGCTGTTCGCTGGCACTGTGTTTTGCAAAATTGATCTGTCCATCATACATACACTAGTTGTAGTTACTTTTTTTAGTAACTTTGATTAATAATCTTCCTGGAGATTACTAAGCATGAATCACAATTTAAAATATATGACGCAACACAACAAAAACATAAAAGAAATATGTGTGGTATACTCATATTTAATGAAAGGTGTAGACTTAGCGGCTGACCAGAAACCTTGGATGTAAAATAGTGATATAGTTTGTTAAAAGCAGTGATGGTTAAAAAGTAAAAGCTTATAAAAAGAAGGATCTGTGATAACCCTCTTTTTGGCACCTAAAGTGCAGATTTATAGAAGGAAATCCAGTTCATCAGCAATTTCCTCTTTTTAAGTGGAAGACATTTTTCAAATGTTATCTTATTTTTGCTGCAGTCATATTGTATAAGTCCATATAGGACACAAACTCAGATTTTTCCATTCAGAATCACAACTTCAGATATCCCTCTAATACAAAGATGAAACAGTAAACCCTTCCTTTTCAGATAGAGATTAATTATAGTAGAGTTTTTGATGAGGGTTTGAGGTTAAAGTAGATATCTGTCATGTTAAAACAGCTCTGGTCTAATAATGTTATAGGGGCTTATGTAGCTTCTGTCACATCTGTGTTATATGGATATAAATATTGACGTCCCTAGCTAAATACAAAGAAGACATTTCTAATTACCTATAAGGGAAACTTATAACCTATCAAACAATTGGTTGGAGTAACTAAAGATGAAATATTGTAGCAACTGAATCCCACTTTGTTTTTTTTTTCTTCACACTGACAACTAATAGTAACGTTATTTGATTTATTCCATCAGGAGGTCATTACTTTGGATTATGAAATATTTTAAAAAAGGTTTTCTTTGTAAAATAAAATGAAAAATCTTCTATGGCGATCTGGAATATGCTTTAAAGATGTTTAAGACTCAGCAAACTATTAGCTGGAAAAAACCTAAGAGCAGGTGAGATGCTGACTGTCCAAAGTCGTTCCTCGTGCGGCAGAAGTGTCCTGCATGTTTTAGATGTGTCTCAGCGTCAGCATGCCGGATTTTAATTGCTGACTAATTAACAGGCTTTGGCTGAACTGGATTCGTCATAATCAGGTTTGTTAAAGCAGGGAATCCTCTAAACCTTGCAGGACACCGGCCTGAAGACAGACTTTGGACATCCCTGGTTCAAAAGCTCTTTGAAAATAACTTTATTCCAAGTAGTCTGAATTAAATTTTAAGTTCCACTGATTACAATTGTCTGCCAACAATCTCTTGTCTGCTGCTCTCAAGCTTGGAGGGATCAGACCCTATCTCAGCAGTCAATGGAGATGGCACCTTAATTGTTGCCTGGCAACAGAGCCCAAATGGAAACACATGAGACAAACTCTAATGCACATTAACAGGTCTATTTACCAGCAGCTGATGGGCTTGCTCTGCATAGTTGTGAGGTTCCCTAAGATCTCCCAGTATGAGCTGGAGAGCCTCGCTGGGGAAGAGGGATTTATTTTTAGTACCAGTAATTGTGGAGAGGGCTGCGAGTGAAACAGTTTTCAATAAATGCTGTAAGCAAGACATTTGAGCTCTATGTAACTAGCTGCAAAACTACATTATGCTGGGATTTTCTTCATCCCCTGTTCCATATAAGCTAATGAACTTTAGAGCTTAATGTTTTTACTACTTCTTTAACTGCTCTTATAAAAAACCCTTTCCAATTGTGAGCCTGATCTAACTTGATTATAATTGTGTTTTTTGGGTTAATCAACTTTCAGAATGTAAGATCCAAATGTACAGAAAGCTTTTTTCCTTCATTTAGGAAAACAATTATATAAACCAACAGAATCCTTTGTGAGAAAGTAATCCCCCCCTCCAAATATGATAACTATTCGCACCCTCATTTGCAGGTAAATCTGCCATCAAACATTTTAGGCACTGGAAAATAGTCATACAATGCTATGGAGAAATTTTGATTCACTCTTTTTTTCCATTTGTTTTTCTCATGAGGCATTTCAGTGGGTTTTAAACAGGATTTCTAAATGTCACGCAGCACCATTTGCATTGAATTTAGGTCTGGACTTGGATTATGCTACTCTAGTATATCTTATGTACATATGGGAGATCAACACCATGTTTTATGTAATGAAAACAAATTAATAAACATTTGCTTTACACATTGAAACTGTTCAGGCGATTCTGTGTTGTTCATATCTTTATCAAAAAATAAATAAATAAATAAATCAAGAAAAAGAAAAAATGAGGTAAATGAGACCTGCAGTACTTAACATATAGTAATGAGAATTCCTCTAGAACCTTGAACCTGGAGATTATTTCCCAAAGAAGACTTTTTCATAAAAAGAATAACATTATGGACAAAAGTTAGCATCCTCTTCATCAGTACGTTAAACAAGAGGGTGTCTTTAGTCAGAGGCTTCTTGTGCCAGTGTAAGACAGACCACTACAGAGGACCCTTCCAGCCTACAGCTATCAACACAGACAAAAACTGGTTAAAAAATAAAACCTATGAGTTACTAAATTTAATTTCCCTTTGGGATTATTAAAGTATGTCAGATTTTAATTTAGTTCAATAACAGCAGAAGGAAAATGATATTAAACCAATAAGCCTTCAATATAAAAAAGAAGTCGGTGTGTCACTCTGGTGCATTTTTATTTAAAACAATCTAGTTTTTAAGGGAAGTTACTCATGATGTCTTAAAATAAGAGTAGTGATTCTTTTACATAATTTTACTTAAGTTGATAAAAGTACAAAGTAGTAAATTTAGTCCTAAAAGTAGATTATTATTAAAAAAATAAAATAAAATTCATAATAAGTAAATATAATGGAGCAAATGCGGTAGAAGATGGATGGTTTTTAAATAGTTAAAAATTTACCTTTAAAAAGAGCAAACAATAATCTTCATTGTTTTATATGAACATAACACAGAAGCTTTGTTGAAATACGTCAGTTGATAGAAGGAGGACACCAAGGCCACAGTATATATACTGTATATAAAAAAATGCACTCTTAAATAACAGACCATAAATATCCATCTTATAAATTATACCACTAAATATAAATCACTTGGAAAATAGCTCCATATGTAAACATATGGTTTGAGTTTGCATCTATTTCTTCTGTGACAATAGAGAGAGGGAAAACAGGATGTTTTGTGTTTTTTTGTGCAAAAGGCCCAAAGAGGAGCAACACTGAGCTTTAGCAGCAAAAAAAAAACCTAAATGATAGAGAACATTACTATATTTGATTCCTTTTAACTTACAACTTCTGTGCGCTGAGGACCGTGTTTGAAAAACAAAACTCAGAGATAGAAAGTTAAAACTTTGGATGGGAAACAAAGATACTGCAATTAAACTGGTGATGATGATTGTTTGAATCACAAAAGTTTGTGAAAATCTAAAAAAAATTATGACTATCAAAATCTTTTTTTTTTTTTTCACAACAACAGCAAACTTATATTACACTGAGCTACTTGACCTCTGCTCCTAAATCTGAAGGTCCAATAATGGCTGACAGGTGTATGAATCCAACTGTTAGAACACATTCTGGCTTTTTAGACGTTTAACGTTAATGTTAAACATGTTAATTTTAATGTTTTTGTTCTCCTCTCCTTTCCTCCCAATAATCTGTAGTTCTGGTTTATACAGTTCGGTAGCTGGAAGGATTGTTCTCAGTCTTATTATGGTAAGGGCACATATTGCAGCAGTGCAGCTCACTGTGAGCAAAAAGCAAATAAATGTATATTTGTCCTAACTGCAAAAATCTTTAAAAGCAGATATCTTTATTGGATCAGAACCCCAAAATGTTGACCTTTTATCTTAGAAAAAACAGTCTTAGTGAATAACAGTCTGTTTCACGACAGCAAATAATTTGACATTGAACCCACACGGAGACCTGATATCGACTCAGACAAAGCTATCTGCTTTAAAAAGGACTAAACTTCAACAAATGAATAAAAACAAATGCAAAATACTCAAAAAAAGTCGATAAATAATGTAACAATACCAGAATATATAAACTAAAACTTAAAAAAACACCTGAATGACATTATTATATGAAAAAAAATGCAGATTTTAGAGCAAACATATTTGTCAAACTGTTAACATATTTATGTTGTTCTGTACTGGCAGATAAAAAAACAAAACAAATCTAATTCAGTTAAAAAAGATGTAGAAGCTGTCTGCTAGCAAAACACCTCCACTAACATCATTAAAAACGAAGCTTGGTTTCATACAAGAAGAATGTCAATAGTTCAACAAAATCTGAATTTATTACCTTGACTTCTGCTGCTGCAGCTCTGCCATTTAATAGCAGAGCCTACTGAATATATATAAAAAAGAAAGGAGAAAGATATTGAAATAAAATGTCATTATTATGTAATTTAGAGGTATTTGTAAGCGTGCTCTCCTGAATTAAAGCCCTGCTCAATCTGGATTTAATTTTTAAATGTCTCGGCTTAAAAACGTTTACATTGAGACTTCCAATAACTGAATTAAGTTGCTGAAAGGAATACTTTATAATAGTTGAACATTGACTTTACAATTGTTGAATGAATGGAGTCATTTCTCGTCACAGGCTGTTTAAGTGATGTCCCATTTTAAAACTCATTTAAAAATGTATTGTAAAAACATTTAAGCTGTGCATTTTTTCATGGGGTTTTAGACATTTTACCAGAAACAGATTCATGATGTAAGACACTAATGTTGGATGAGAGGACAGGATTTTCTTTCTCCTTTTGAATTGATCTTAAAATTCTATCAGTCAGAATCTATGCAGATCAGGTAAGTTCTTGCACATCGGATTCTCTGGGCTCTAGACATTTTTTTTATATTGAGGGAGAAAAGATGAGGCCCAAACTTTTTTCCACAAAGCAGGGAGCATATAACTCTTCCAAAATGTTTCATAATGGAACTTTAAAAGTTTATTTCGCTAAAGGAATGAGTAATGGTTAAGGGGGTCTAACCCTTGCATTAGACAGTTTTGTTGAATATGGAGATTTAAGGCTTGACTGCTGCTGCTTCACCAAGGAATCCTGTTCATCAAGGCTTCTACCTCTGAGATAATCTGAAGGCCACGGGATATTTGGAGGTCGGCAGTTCTTAAAGTTCCCAACCACTGGGGACAGCGTTTCCAAGCACAGAACAACCCCGGCCCTCTGGTCTCCTGTTAAAAAAAACCCTACTGTTGTTCACAATAATCTTTAGAAAAAGAATCTGACTTTGGAAAAAGCAGCAGCCAATAAATGTATTACATGTAAACAATCTAAATTTTTTTAATGTGACTGTAATTCACAGGGCTCTGGCTGATTCAGATAAATGGAGCCTAGGCAGAAGTTCAACTGAAGAAACTGATTATTTGCCTTAATTCAGCTACGACACAGCCAATCAGCTTTGAACCATGCCTCCACTTAAGCCAATCTGCATCCAAAGTTTATCTTAAAAGGCCTGTGATGCGCAACTCGTTTGCTACCTAGTGTGCAGGTGGTGTTTGCGCCGTGTGACTTCATTCAGATGACACGGTTTCAACCCACCTCCAGCCCCTCTTCCACAATCGTAGCTAAAACTTAATTCCTCCCAGTCTCTTACTGCATTCCGCGTCTAATTTCGAAGACCGCCATATCGAGCCTGGTTCTGACAGAGGTTTCTTCCCAATGGGGAATTGGGGAGCCGGTGAACAATACCTCCTTAACGACCGACCCTTAACAATCGTAGACAGGTTTCAGATATTACAGGAGACAATCCCCCCCTTAACGGCAATCCTCCCCCTTTAAGGACCGACCTTCAGAATCCTACACAGGTTTCAGATATTACAGGCTAACCATGGAACCAAACGACCCATTCATCGGTTTGCATTTGCATGTTTCCAAGCGATACAAGGCTTTGTCTATATAAGACTCAAACTCACTGCGGATCCAGACATTTGAATTGAGAATGCTTCCTGGAGAGGTGGCAAAACATCTTCAAATCTTGGAAACCAAGTCCAGTGGATATTTCTGGAACTTTTACGGAATTCCCAATGGGGAGTTTTTCCTCTCCACTGTCGCTTCATGCTTGCTCATCATGGACAGGTTCTCTCAACCTGTGTAATCCAAGTGGACTTCCATCTTCCAGGTCCCTGAGTGAAGCTCTAGTATCAGCTCACGCAGTCCACTGGATCTCCCCATAAAGCTCAGCAGACCGTCTCTCTAACCAGCAGTCTACAGACTGACCAACTCTATCTCCACTCCACCACCAGTTTCAGGCCTGGGGGAGAAACAGCCCTGTTCTTTGCTCCTGTTCATGCATATCTATCAAAATTCAGTGCTATGTTTCCTGCCGAGGTCTGAGTGCCAAAGACCAAGTAATTGTATCAATAAATTTCTTCTAATTGTCTTTTCCCTCCGTGGGAGTTTTTCAGATTGAAATGCTTGTAGAAGCAGTCTGTATGCTGAGCTGTTGGAATTCATCCATGGAAGTGCTCGGAGCAGTAAGCTAATTTTAATGATTCAGAGGGGTGAGGGGGTGATGTTTTTTTTATTAACCATCACACATTTTCATCAGCTATTAAGATGTTTTGTGACTTATATACTTGGGCTATATAAAAGTCATCGCTTCATGCTTTATTTAAATTCCCACTAAGCTTTTTTCCTTGGTTATTGCTGTTTGAAATGAATTTCAACATTGCAAATAAATCCACAGACACTGAGGCTAGGACTAAATCAAGCCCATCTAAAAAGGACTTGTAGTGACATTTATCACAAGTGCAGAAAAATAAGGAGAATAAACCTGGCTCATTTTCAGAACCTCTCATTAACAAACACATCGTCTGTACTGAATGAGCTACTCAGCCCTGTACTTGAAGATGCACAATTAATCTGAGCACCTCTGTACCTGTCCTGGTTTTACTGTCTGTTCTTGTGAAATTCTGGCTTTTTTTTTTTTAAGACCAAAAATAATTAACTGTCTAGGCAAAATAATAAACTACTCCAAGGGATAAATTAGTCTCTTCTGCCAGTGCATATAATCTTAAGAAATTTATTTAGAGATACCCTGCAAAGACAGATCTAAAAAGTACAAATATAATAATCTGAGTAGGGAAATGAGAGGATCTGCCAAACGATGAGGATTTCTGCTTTTAAAAATAAGTATGCTCTTCAAAAATAAGATAATGGAGATTCCATTTTCTTAATTTAAACCTAAATCATTTGCAAATTGCCCTACCTGTGGACCTCTGTCTTTTTATCTCAAGTGTAACCTTTATTTAGATTTGAGCATGCACCTTTACTGTTCTTGGTCTAAATGAAGTATCTGGGTCTAAATCAGGCCATAAATTGATACACTGCCATAACAATGATGCACCTAACTAACAGTAACTTTTAAAAAGCCAAAAACACTTCCTTAGATTTTATGTCATAGCTGACGAGCTCTGTCCCAGTTTAAAT
The DNA here is from genome assembly GCF_000732505.1 of Cyprinodon variegatus. Taxonomy (NCBI): domain Eukaryota; kingdom Metazoa; phylum Chordata; class Actinopteri; order Cyprinodontiformes; family Cyprinodontidae; genus Cyprinodon; species Cyprinodon variegatus. The sequence continues at coordinate 1,299,856 of NW_015150532.1, forward strand.
TATGTGTACTGGAATTGATCATTTCTTATTCAAAATGTAAAATGATTGACGTCGAATTCAGTAAATCAGGACAGTTTTAGTTTTTAGTTTATTTTGTATTCATTGAAACTAAAGGGCGGAAGCTTTCATTTCTCTCAGACCATTTTAGGATTAGAGATGCATCATATTGTCAATATTTGAACATTTTAATCCTAAATGGTACATACTTTACCCATTAAATATTTTTAAAACAGTGTCTATGATTTCTTACACTCTCCAGAAGTCAGTATAGAGCATCATCTTGTCTTATTAGCTGAATGCAGTGTTTCATCCATGCTGCCAAAGGTGCAGAATTTAAAATTAAAGAAAAAAAAAAACAAAAATCTGAAATTAAGGCTAAAATAGATTGTTGAACCCCGTTGTTTTTTATGTTGTGAGAAACAAAAATTTTTCTTAAGCAATTAAGCAATTTAAAACACTTTATCAGAAGTAGACAAAATTAAATGCAAGGATTATTTATTTTTCTTCAGCATGTCTCTGTATGTTTTTATATTCCGTCCATACAAAATGAAAGCATAGGAGGCTCCTAGCGTGGTGGCCATTGATTTGGCATGACGCATTCATGGGATAATCTGGTTTCCGCTTTGGTTGGTGCACAGATGGCATGGAGAGGGTGGGGAGAATGGGGACAGACATGCAGTAGGGCCAGAGAGGATATTCACCCCATAGATAAGCCCTACAGTACCATGCATCAGGTCAGGCAGCCGGTCTGCAGATCCCGGGAGGATGCTTGGTCAGAGGAAAGAGGGTGAAAGTCCTCCTGCTTTCTGGGACTGCAGCTGGCATAGATGCTGTCAGAGATAACGAGACTTTCACACGTATTCTATAAATGATTTAAAAGGGAATGGGAGCAGGGTGACGGTTATTAGCCCAAATTACAGGAACTAACAGGAAACACCTTCCTGTCTGATTATGCGTTATCGCCTGTATCCAGAATCAGGCAGGCAGAGGGAACATCAGGAGCGCAGATGACTCAAAGCATCAGCACGCACTTGTTGAGTGAAATAATCTCACTGATTGCTTTTACATTCCCATGTGCTAGACTGATTTGTGTGACTTGCTGAGGCTGCCCCCACTGATGCCTGCAGAGACTACTTTAGATTACATGTAGTTAATGTTTCCATCTATAACACAATCTATGTTTGGCAGGAAAGTTACTGTCAGGTGTAGAGCAATGACACTGGGGGGATAACCGGTCATCCACAGGTAAAACACATTCACTCTAATTTCTTAGCACTCAATAAAGTAGATATATATTCAAACGAAATGTGCAATAAACATCAACAGACAGAGATAAAGACAAAGAGTCAGACAGTGAGAGAGGGGGGGATTAACTTCTCATCCAGTCTTTGCTGTTGCATAGATTGTAAGTAGCTTATTGCACAAAGCAGGCTGCATGTTACCCGCGCGTTTGCATGATTTGTTTTGAGTGTGTATGCGATAGCCATCACTGATCTCATGCAGGCAACTAAGTGCCTTGGGCCTCGAATAATCAAACGGTGGAATCTTGCAGGCTGTGCCATGGGTATAACGCAGCTGTAGCCGACACACCACATGCATTTAGAGAAACATAACTCTTTAATCCTCAGTGGGGTTTTTTTTTTCAAAAGTAATTGGACGGAGAATCAATCTCATCAGGTTTATGTTTCTCATCTATCCTAATCACCAGTCTGACATGCAAGAAGACCCATGCAGGTTCAGCTAAACGAATAGATGAAACCAAATCAGGAGGAAAAATCTGAACTCTGATGGTTCTGCAGAGTTGTTTAGTAGGGTTGTCAAAAAAGTATCAAGACTGAAACGTTGTATCCGGATACAATACTCATTTTCAAAAGTATCGATACAGTGCTACCACCACTGGCACCTAAAGTGCATCTAAAGTGCAGAATAGTGGAAAATGCACTTTCAGAACACTGTGTGATTGAATAATTCTAAGCACTTTTCAGTTTAAGACTTTTTTTTGTAACAGGTGCAGCTGCTGAGAATTATGTTTGTTTGGCTAGCGTCATTGTTATGTGTGCAAAGCATAGCCAAGGAAGGAACATTTAATTTTAATTTTATAAGTTTTTTATCAAGCTTGTTTAATATTGTGCACAGCATACAACCTCCAAATATTGTTCTTATTGTTTATTGTTTTTATTTATTGTATTTTATTTATTAATGAATATATTTCTGTTGAATTTTGGAGTCTTTGTTTTTATCCTTGTGGTATCGAAAATGGTATCGAGTATCGAATATTTTCCTTAGTATCGGTATCGAGTTGAAAAGTTTAGTATTGTGACAACCCTATTGTTTAGAAACCTTCCCCCTTTATTGAAGCTGATGCTTTAGAACAATTGTTACCTTTTTGGGAGTTTTGTTAAGTTTATATGTGATAAGAATGTGATAAAGACAGTTCAGTGCATAATTTTAAGGTAAAAGAAAAAAAACAAAATATAGAGATATGAATAAATCTGTTTATTCATCCCTGTAAAATAATTTCATTGGTCCTCACAGAGCAGCTGGATTGGCACTGAGATTAAATCATGCATGCTTTAAATCAGGAAAGCTGTGTTACGTTTAGGGGCGTTTAAACGTCATGCATCCTTTTGTGTAAAATGTGAAAAAGTTTTAAGAAGGTGGATTCCATCTGCAGGGCACATGTGGATCTTCCTCCATTGTCCAATAGGCAGATTTAAGCTAATGGACAGCTTTTCTAAATAACTTTTATCTCTGAATCATCATTTATAATAAAACTAAGAGGGTGACTCAAATTAAAAGTTAAACAACTTATCCTGATGCAGCACATGGACTCGCAGCAGAATGCACCGCTTTATATGTTTGATCTGGTCGGGGGAAGAAGGGAGACCTGCTGAGCTGAAATCTCAGTCAGAACACATTTAAAGCAATAATGATCGTCGCCGGAGGGAACACAAGCAAACCAGTCAGATAAAAAAGAGAAAAACTCTTTATATGTATGAGCGTATATAAATGAATAGATGCAGCAACAAGAATGTTTGCCTGGAGGAAGGATACATCCCAGATCTGTTTATTCTGGTTCTGTCTATTTATTGATTGCGTTACAGTCTTTGAGTGGAATGTATAAACCTCTTTGATGTTCTGTATATCTTATGAATTGAAGATGAAAGTTTCATCTTAACTTCATGTTATCAGTCAGTCAGTAAAAGCGACGCAGCAGTAAATGGATCAAAGTTGGATTTTAAGGAGTTGCAGCAGCGCTGGCTCTCTGTTGCTCGCAGTAAATGTGAGTTAAATACAGCAAACATAGACTTTTTGAGTTACTGATTGGTTCAGCAGGAACTGAATGATGCTGCTGGAGTCTGAAGCAGACAGTCAGTCATGGTCTGTCGGCTTGAAGAAAGATCCACCATTCATAAACAAACTGAACTTTAAACTCCTTCTATGCTAATTCAAGGAACAGAAGGAGATTTCCTCCCTAAATATGAGATATTAAGATATTATCAACATTCCATGTAAATACACCAATTGTGGTTCAATATTCTTTAGCAGAGTTAGGAATAAAACATGTTTTTTTTTTTTGCTATTATCATAGACCTGGCATATTTCTATGTGGAAACTTAATATTTCTTGTTAAAAAAGGTTAAGATTCAGTTTAAATGGTGGGTTTTCTTAGCCTGGGTGCCATTCCAAACTTAGTCCCGCCCACAACGTTTGAGGTCGGGAAGTTCGGTGTGGCATTGCTCGGTAGTAGCGCGAGTATGCTAGCACAATATCTGGCGGGCCAATCAAATTGTCAGGGCGGGCTTTATACGATGATGGACAAATTTTGTTTTATTTTATTTACTTTTACTTATTTTAGTTATTTTATCTTTTTGTGCAGCACTTTGGAAACCTTGTGTTTATTTAAACCGTGCTTTATAAATAAAGTGGATTGGATTGGATTGGATAGATGATCAACAGGAACGTAATCAACCATGTCTCCAAAGCGCGCTTGGGTGACAACAACAATGGCTGCCGCTGGAGAGTTGAGGTGAGTAGATTCTGCTATTAGGTCTGTTCTAGAAGATATCGACAGCGAATTAATTTTAAAAGAGGAACAGAGAAACGCGATCAAGGCTCATCTTCTTATTCTAGGTGTGCAACTGCACGCTTTGATTTTTGTTGACAACTATGCGTCGCTTAACATACAGTACGTCACGCACTCCGTTGCTCTTATTGGTTGTAGGTCTATCCAATTGAGTGCAGTGGCATTTTTTTTCCTGATTCGTTCGAAACACGCCCCATAATCACAGCTCTATGGAGTATCAGACTCATATTCTGACTAGAATTGAGTAGGACTACGTCAGGCTAGGGTTTTCTGGCACTGACTTAGATTTTGTTATAACCACCACTCACAAACCTTTATCAGGGTCAGCTAAGGGTCATTCAGTTTCCACAATAAAATCGGTTTAAATGTTTAGTAGTGTTGTTTTATAAAACCATCATGTCTCAGCTCTTCAGATGTTGGTTGGATGTGAAGAAAACTGTGACCCCTCATCTTGATTATCTACTTTGCAGCGTACACCTTCACCGCTGAGGGTGAAACTAACCCTCAGCATGACGCCACCGCCGCAATGCTCCACAGCCTCACCATGACACCGGCAAACATAATTCTTCTCAGTGTGCTCACATAGCTTGATCTTTGTCTCATCTGACCTTTAAAAGTTACTCCAGATTGCATGTGGTCTGTCTTTAAGAGCTGCTGCAGATTTCAGTCCAGGTGTTGCTCTTTCTAATGTCAAACACGTTTCAGGTTGTTCCAGCTCTATTACCTTCTGATTGACTCGATGCTGCTGTTTGTAGCTGGACATCCCAAGTGTTTTATTCTTAATTTGGCACAGCAGGTTGATCCGACAGGATAGCAATCCCATAACACATCACATGTAATTTTAAAAGGGCTTAACTTCAGCTTCCTGAATGCCTCCCTGAAGGCCCAGAGCTATCTCCCGGGGGAAATATATGTTTAAAAGTAAGGTGCCTGCAAGGAAACAAACCGATTTAGATCATTTCTGCCAAATAGAGGGATCAAATATCCAAGCAGAGTTATAGCAGAACCTGTTTATGGCTGCAAGACGTCTGCTTTCTTCCTTGATGTTACAAAGTACTTCAAGAATGAGCTTGCCCAAAATATCTGCTTTCCCTTTAAGAATTCCTTTTTTAATCAGGCTAAAATGAACAATTTAGATGCATCATCTGCATATTTATGTATGGCACGTATAACATTAATATCATGTCAGGTTAATTAGAGCATCGGGATGTGTTTAAGTGTTTCTTTCTCGCACAGCTGGTTCTCTTACCTTGAGACGACGAGAGGCAAGATTAACATTTTCAGCATCCTCATGAGCAGCTCTCCGGGAAACTGGAAGTATTTCACCTCCTGCAAGCAACAGAGGGATATGTTTAATGTAGATAATCACTAACAGCTGATTACAGTGCTGATGCTTGGAAAATGTTAAATATGATTGTTTCCCCTGTAAACTTTAGAGGGCTTTTTGCTCCTGTGGTTCTCAGACGTATCCTTTTTTCAGAACGCACCTTTTATCGCCTTTTAACATAGAATAGGATCTCTTTTATTATTGGAATGAGATTAAAATATCACAACAGAAATATTTTCTCTGAGCAGCTTCAGCGTCTGCTGATTTCAATGGTCGGTAATTACTAGAAGGTTTTTCATTAACAACTTATTTGTCAGTTTCCTGTCAACAACATTCCCTAACCTTTATATGACTGTTCTTGTGAGAAGAATGTGTTGAAAAGGTTTGTTGTTTCTAATCAGTGTTTTTTATACTGTAGCCGATGTGGCCTTCTGTGGTGTTTTGTTGTCTCTTTTTTTTTTCATAATTCAATGTGTTGACCTTTAAAACACTAACAAATGGTTATATAATTCACTGGCAAAACCCAACAAAAGAACCTGGACTTCACTTCCCCGTTGCTTTATTTACTTTTTTTTAAGGTAGCCTTAATTACGGCAATGCATGATTAACCTTAACATCCTGTTTTGCCTCCATGGAGTTGATTTTGTATTCTCTTAAAGTAAACTTCTGGTTCTGTGGAAAAGTGCATTTCAGCTGCAGTTACATCCTCATGAAAATTTTAAGGGTTGTTCCTGTCATCTTCCTAATTTAAGCACAGAAGCAGGCTCAGAGATCAGAGGCACCCATCCATCCATCCATCCATCTATCCACCCTCATCATCATCATCATCATCATCATTCTATCCATCCATCTATCCATCCCTCCTCCTCATCATCATCATCAACCATCCATCATCATCATCATCATCATTCCATCCATCCATCCATCCCTCCTCCTCATCATCATTCCATCCATCCATCCATCCTCATCATCATCATCATTCCATCCATCCATCCATCCCTCCTCCTCATCATCATCATCATTCCATCCATCCATCCATCCATCCATCCATCCATCCATCCATCCTCATCATCAATCCATCAATCCATCCATCTATCCTTCCATCCTCATCATCATCATCAACCATCCATCATCCATCCATCATCATCATCATCATTCCATCCATCCATCCATCCATCCATCCTCATCATCATCAATCCATCAATCCATCCATCTATCCTTCCATCCTCATCATCAGCATCATCATCAACCATCCATCATCCATCCATCATCATCATCATCATC
>NW_015150532.1:1306834-1320339 GCF_000732505.1 Cyprinodon variegatus
TCCATCCATCCATCCATCCATCCATCCATCCATCCATCCATCCATCCATCCATCCATCCATCCATCATCACCATCCATCCATCCATTCATCCATTTTTGTGAAGTTATTCCTTTCCATCCATCCATCCATTCTCATCATCATCATCTATCATCATCCATCCTCATTCATCCATTCATCCATCCATCCATCCATCATCATCATCATCATCATCATCCGTCCATCCATCTATCCATCCATTCATCCATATCATCATCATACATCCATCCATCTATCCATATCGTCATCATCATCATCATCATCATCATTCATCCATATCATCATCATCATCATCATCATCATCATCATCATCATCATCATCATCATCATTCATCATCATCATCATCATCCATCCATTCATCCATATCATCATCATCATCATCATCATCATCATCATCATCATCATCCATCCATTCATCCATATCATCATCATCATCCATCCATCCATCCATCCATCCATCCATCCATCCATCCATATCGTCATCATCATCATCATTCATCCATATCATCATCATCATCATCATCATCATCATCATCATCATCATCATCATCATCATCATCATCATCATCATCATCATCATTCATCCATATCATCATCATCATCATCATCATCATCATCATCTCCATCCATCCATCCATCCATCCATCCATCCATCCATCCATCCATCCATCCATCCATCCATCCATCCATCCATCCATCCATCCATTTTTGTGAAGTCCTTCCTTTTTTTCTACTAATTTTTTTTTTAAAGAAAAATATAAACTCTTAGTCTTATTACCAAGGCTTTCAATATTTATGAGATCTTTATTGCTCTTAGTAAAATCAAGGCCTAACATCTCTTTAAAAATCTTAAAAGCAAGTTATCTTTAGATCAGTGCCTAAAGCAAAGTCAGCCACATCCACACACAGCTAAAGTAAATACTTTTCATAAATATATACCTAATATGAACTGGTTACTTGATGTTCCAGACATGATTAAATAGATGTAAATTTGTTCAAAGCCGAGTGCAAAAACAACCATTTCATGATTGACTGTTTTATAAAAGACTTTTCTACTTTTTTTTATTTCTCGCATTATTTCACAAATACTTTGACATATTTAAAAATGTCAGAGATAAGACCGTCTGTAGAAACACTAGTTGACTCCATAATGTTTATTAAAAACAAGGCGCTGTGTGGAGTCTTTAGTGGGAATGCAATTTCTTCCACTCATCTGCTCGCCTTAGATCTCTTCACAACTTGTTCTTTTGAAAGAAATCCTTGTTCTTCTGAAAAAAGCAACTGGCTGTTGGCAGATTCACAAGAGTACCTCCAGAGCAAAACTTTAATTGGTCTCACAGGAGAATCTAAGTGATTGAAGAATGTCAAAGGCAATTAGAGCCAATAAAAAACAAAAAATACCCTACCCCTTTATTCAATAGCACTTAAACAGCACTTCATCAAAGTAAATACAATTGAAAACAACAGTATTAAGTGGACAAGCAAAATACAGACAAGCTAAAATAGAGAATAACAGCTACAAAAATTATGCAAACTAAAAGTAATTCATATATGAAACATTTAGAAGTAACTAAAAAAGGAGATAAAAAAATTAAATAAAATAGAAATAGGGTAATGCTCTGGGGATGTACCAAATGCCTCAGCAAACAGGTACATCCAAGGGCGGTTTATTCCAAAAATTTGGTGCTGCTACAGCTTGTTGCCGCTTGGATTTGGCGAAAACAACGAGCTGCTTGCTGACAGACTTTAGGGATCGGCTAGATATTAGGGAGTGCAGCATCTAAGAAAGATGTGGCAAATACTAATCTAACATCACTAATACTGATCTAACAGCAAATACTGAGAGCAATATAAAATGGATCCTAAAATGAAGGGATTTTTTAATTGGGGTTGATGCTCAAACATTTTGATCCAGTTAAAAGTCCTGCAGCATTTTGCACATCCTGCATTAACCTAAGAGATGCATCACTAACACCAAGATAAAGCTATATACTTTAATCCAGCATTTACAAACACATGGATCACTGTTTCAAAAAGCTGTATAGATATAAATGGTTTTACTTTAGCTAGATGCTTCAAATGAAAAAAGCTTGAATTGACAATCATCCAGATCTAGGTTTCAATTTTAGCATCATCCAACATTGAACAGCAAAACTTTCCAAGAAACATACTGATAGCTTGAATGAAATGAAAAACTGAAATATAGTGCAATTATCTGGGCCTATTTGTACTCTGCGACAAAACAGAACTTTTATTCAGTCAGGCTTGTTTTTGATCGGTTGGCTTACTTCGCACCTTTAATACAAGGTTTAGGTATTTCAAGGTAAGAAGGTGTTAGGAATCCAGTTTTGTGTGGGTTGTGTTTTCTCCCTCCACCACCAGGTGGCGCCTGGTTCTTGTTGGCCCTCTCACACACCTGCGGATGGTTGCCTCATTACCTGAGGACTCTTAAGCTGCTGACTGCCACTACCTAGACGCCAGAGTGTTTGCCAGTTTTGGGTACTCTAGCCAAGCTAAGTTTTGCTGAGTCAAACTGAGTTTTTGTCTACCTGAGCCTTAACCTTGTTTTTTTGTCTTTGCCTCTCGGCATGAAGTCATCCTGCAAACTGGATGTTTTGGACCTTCTCCCCCTGGAAGGATCGTCTTGAGCTTTAAACTGAGCTAGGGGATTCAACCTGGAGGTTTGGATCAACCTTTCCCCAAAGGATTGTTTGAGCTTCACACTGAGCAGGGGATTTATCTCCACAAGAACCGTTCAAGTACCAAAGGAAATCTAAGTGGCAGTCAGCTCCTCCGCTCCTCAGGAAAACACCTTAACCTGGGTAAACCCTGTCCGCCCTCCAACGAGCAAACCAATTTCTGGAACAACCCACACCGATTGGATTCAGAGAAAGACACATTTTCTGCAAACGTGAGTCCTGCTGCTCTTTCTGCCTTTTGCAAATCGAAGCTCAAATTTCCCACTGAGCCTAAATTAAACACAGAAACTTCCCCTTTCACTTTTCAGTCCCGGTTCGCGAGCGTTCAGAGCAACACTGGACCCATCTTCACTAGTTTTCAATAAACCTGTTAAATTCCCCTGGTTCTTCTGAGTGGTTTTCTGCATGTGGGTCAGATTATTGAATAAGATAATGACAGAAGGTATGAGATTTTAACATATAACACAGTGTCTCATATACAACACAGTGCAATGATCTCAGAGCCACAAAACTAAAATATGGTGATAAAATAACCCTGAAGTATAGTAGAAGACCAAGAATATTAGCTTGGTTTATTCCACTGCGTAAATCATGATTAAATGTGGGTGTGCAAGGTTGCTTATCCTCATTGTGGCCCTATGGGACTGTTAACCTTTCATAGTTGCATCCCGCCTCTCACTCAATGATCTGCTGGAGTTAAACACATATAAAGTAAGAATTCTGCCATAAATGCAGCTGTATGATAAATACCTATATGAGCAATTTTATTTAAAACACACACACGTAACAGACTCTCCATGCACATTTTTAGCATTTTATACATGCAGATTCAATACCATAAGGCCCCCATTATATCACAACCATGAGTTCATGACCTTTCTATAAAGAAAGAGGAAAAAAGCTTATTAGAAGAACATGTTTTGGGCGTCAAAAATGCTTTAACGCTGAAATGTGGACGCTGGCCAAGATGCTTTGAGGCTAAAATTCTCTGGATGCTCTGTTCTCTGGTTGTTTAGCTTCTCTGCTCTGCAGCTACAAGAAAGAGAGTAGCTTGGCTTTATTTGCTTATATAAGTTGAAAACAAAAGTTTTAATGGTTTTTTAAGCAAGAAAGTCCACCTCAAAAAGTCATCTGTTAATTCCGCTCATCGGGATTATAATCCTACTATATTGTGTTTTTGTTTTGAGTCGCAGATCGCCCACATGCTGGCGGGTGGCTGCGTTGGGACTCCCCAGTGAAAGCTCTGTAAATTCAGCCAGGCTATGGGAGATTTCCCGCTGTCATTCATAGTGGCAGGAGGTGAATATTAAGCGCTTTTAATGTTTGTTGTAAAAACTGCAAATACCTGAATTTACAACTGAATATTTTTTCAGCAACTGTTTTAACATTTTTAGATCATTTAGGTATTTATAAACTGCTCTGACAATGTTTATTTAACAGAATTTTTTTTTTAGTTTAGTAAAGAAATATAAAGCTTGCCACCTTTCCCTTGTACACGATAATCCATCCCCCTGGCTTAAACAAAAACAACCTGTCCAGTTCAACCCCTTAAAACCAATGTGTTTTTTACACACCTTTCCCCCAAAAAAGCTTCAGCTTCAGCTTTTCTGATTGGTTCCCGCTCCAGGTCAAGCTACAAAACTTATATATATCTGTATATATCTGTTTTTAAGATATATCCAAGTTTATATCCAAGTTTACACCAGTGCACCAGTGAGCATTGTGAGATATATTTTCTTGTAACTAGGTTGAAAACTGTTTTTTTTTTTCTTTTTCAATTAGATTTTTTGTATTTCAAAAGCCTAAACGTCGAAATAAGCTGGGAGTTTTTTTGTTTTTTTTTTTCAGAAAAGACATGTTTCCCGTAGCAGATATTTATCCAATATTATAAATAATCTCTTATTAAAGAGTCGTTTAATATTTAAGTTTTCTTTAACTGGACTGAGGGCAAAAATGCCTCTCTGGACAGTAAAGGTTGCTGCTTGGGGAGAGCTGGAAGAGTTCCTAAACTGACAATTCTGTGCAGCTGTGAGAAACGAGTAATGCTCAGCAGAAATAAGGATGGACGTAAGCAGCTAAAAAACAAAACATTTTAAAACCTTAATACCAGCAGCCAGTTATAGTTAGTGCAGTGAATGGCTAAATATAGCAAACTAGACAAGTCAGAGGATAAGGAGTTGCAGGAGGTGAAAAAAATCCATCCGACTGCACAGGGCTATAAAAAGGCAATTTCTATATATGATGGTAATTAGAAGAAAAATCAATAAGGCTGTAACACAGGATTAGCAAGACTTTAACCTCTGATTTAATGGGGCTCGTTCTCCTGTAATATTTAGAGATGTTCCTCCTCTAAGTCACTTAGATAAAACAGCTGGTTAACCTTCAGTGGCTCATCTAAAGGTCTCTGTAAGGACGGGTTAAAAGGAGCACGCTAACTACATCCCCACATTTTCACATATAAACAGTTTAAAAGTTTTCTTTCTTCTTGATCATTGATTTGTTTAAAAATTAGTTTCTTCTGTTTTGCCTTTTTTTCCTATCTAACCCCCTAAGATCATCACTGATCAAATTACTTTTTTATTCATAAAAGAAAAGGACATTTCTCCTTAAACCTAATAATTGAGGGTGAACCAGCATGTACCAGCAGGGGTTTAGAGTGACTCAAATCTGAGCCTCTTTTCATGGCAGAATTGTAATTCAGTCACACTGGAGGATTTTTTTTCATCTGTTTAGGATGCAACAGCATCTCAATTAGGATCTTAGGATCTAAGTCTGGATCTTAACGAGTGGAAATTATGGGATTATATCGACTTTTTCAATTCATCTAAACTAAAAACAATCAGCCTTCTAAATCAGTGAAACATTAAAACTAATATATCTTCATGTTAAATTCTATTTTTGTGATAGACATGGTAAAGTCACCAGCATCCTCTGCACTCCAGGAAACATTGACTTGAATCAGAGAAACAGGCATTGATCGGCAGGCAAAACTAAAATGAGAATCATTTTAAAACACAACCAGCCATGTGACCTACTGTCCAGTAAAACAGTAACAGCTGCTTTGTAAAGCAGAAAAACACACACCAAGTGACGTTTAACCGTGTCACTTTCATGCAAAATGGAAGCAAATTCCAGAGTTCATCATAACCTAAAAAATATCCCACAGCCTTCATTAAAACAAGTGAAAGCATACCAAAAAAAAAAAGAAAATTAAAAACAATCTGGACTTTGTTTGCAAGTTTGAAGACGTTTCGCTTCCCATCCAGGAAGCTTTTTCAATTCAAAATGTCAGGAATAGTATTGAGTTCAGGATTTTTTTTACAGTAGCCCAACAAAGCCTTGCTTTTGTTTTGAAAAAATGCAAATTGGAACACTCCAAATTTGGAATGGGGGTTGTTTGGCTTCTTTCTTTGGCTGCAATACCCCATAGCCATCTAAGTGTCTGAAAGGTCGGCCGCTAAAGGGGATTGTTGGCCTCCATTCCGTACAGAGGCTGGGGCTGCGATAATGACGGGAAGGGATTAACAATTAACAGCATAGAAACAAACCGGGTGGGACAGTTCTGGCATGCAATACATCTATAACCATTAATTCACCTAAATGTTAGATTCTTTTTTTAGCTGGTAGGTTTTTTTCTTCCAAACAAAAGTAGCACAATAAAAAAAAATATGAAGGAATTGTTAAAGAATCCTGTGGAAGAATGACAGATCACACTGGAAAAACGATCTAGAAAAAAGTAAAAAATATCTTAAATTAACTGTATTTACCCTTAATTTGAGTAGATAAATATGATTGTTTGCCAATGGAATGAGTATTATTACTCTTAAAATAAGATAATTAGATAATATACATTTGAAATAAGACAATGCAATTGTGTTTTCCTATTTTGAGTTTAAATTGTCTTGTTCCATTGGTAAAATGTGTCTTTTACCTCCCCAATCCAAGAGCAAATGCACTTATTTTAAGAAAAAATTACTTATATAGATTTAGATTTTTTCCAGTGCAATAGTGAGGATTTAATGTTAGTCATTGATGATATTTCACTTGTTCACTCATTAATAAGGTCAGCTGTTTTTAAGCAGTGTGTTCGAATTCTTGTGTTTTATTTTCATGCATTAGGAATTAATTCTTCTAATACATTTGTGGTTGGTTTTACACCAGGTGATGCATTCATGATTAAATTATACTCTTCAGAGTGTGTAATGATTTGAAATCCTGAGGTACCTAATTATTTTCACTTTTACTGTCTGAGCTGTTCAGAGGTGGATCTGCTGATGTTCTTTGGATGGTGTTAAGGGTATGGTCTATTTACAGAACATTTTCATCAAAGGTTTCCTGTTAGAGTAGAATTTGTTGTCTATTTGGATCTTTAAGCGGCAAATTAGGTCCTGATCATCAGACTATCTGTACCATGCTTGTTGTTATTATGAGCTTCTTTACCCACAAGTTAGCGTTGTTTAAGATGATGTTCTAAGAATCTAAAACATTAGTATGATGTTTTTGGATAATGGTTCTTTCTGCTGTTTATTAATATCCTAAAACCTTAGGTTCTGCAACTCTTTCTATACCTGAGAGTTACTTTTATATTCAGTCTAGCTAATAAAAGCCGTTTAGAGCCTTAAAAAATTGCGTGATCTTTTTTAAAGAGGGAAAAAGATAACTTACATTTAATACATATCTATAAAAGATTTGTCCTTCTTTTAAATAATCACCTCACCATGCATTATCAAAGTTAAGGTTTTAAAATAAAGGGGGAAAACTTATGAAAGGAGAATAAATATGTTTTCAATGGGTTGCTGAAGTTTTAGGAAAATACTGTTAAAAAAAACAAAATTTTTCTCACAGAAAGATCAAAAAGCATATTGCAGTTATATTTATAGATGATTCATTTTAAAAATTCAATGCAATTAGTCAACAGCAAGCATTATTTTTCGTAGCTATTTTTCAAAAGATTAGCTGGTTCCTCATCATTCTTTAGGGATGAAGATCCATTATCGAGGGTCTCCATGGCCACAGGTTGCAGACCCCTGCTTTAGACTGACTGGTGCAATCTGTTATTTTCTTAGTTGCATGCTCTACTATGAGGCATTTCTCTTAGAAGGAAACTTTAGAATATCTGAAGAAAGCCTGATACTTTAAAGCACATTTAAAAAAAGGAAAACAGTGTAGACAGTGATTTTGACCTCAGTGGGAAACAGTTTTCTCACAGGAAGCTGCTTTCTGCCTCATATCTCAGAAATCAGTATGTGTTATCATATGAGTGTATGTTTGGGAAGCTGAATATATAATTTGTTGTAAACAGCAACATGTTGTGCTGCATGGAGTATATGCTGTGTTAGAGATTGGGTTGATAACACTGACCTGTGAGGCCTGCTGGTTCTCTTTCAGTTGTATATTCAGAATGATGTCATATGATAAATGCGCAGGATCCTAATAGCTTCCTGTCATCAGCACTTATTGAGTTTTATTCAGGGTAAGCAGGAAGGTTTTCTTTTAATCTGTTTCCGATAGCTGCTTTTCATGGAAAATTGTGCAGCTATTAAAATCCTAAATAGAGGAACATGAATAAAACCATCCTAGCTCTGTGAGTAAATTTTTTTTCACCTGTTTTTCACAAGAATTCAATCAGTTGGATACCATTGATATGTCTCCAAACACACCAGTTCATTCAATGCATTAAATTCAAAATGTTTTAATTTTCTAAAGATCATTATCTGTTTTTTATACAAACAAAGACCATAATTGAACGTTATTTTGCTGTTAAATTGCTATGTGAGTAAAAAAAATAATAAAATGCAGAGGAAAAAAACACTGTAGCAAAATAAATCCCTTGTTTCGTCTTTAGTAGCAACAGTAAATAGCAAAGTAACAAAGACAATGATTTATAAATAAATAAACAGCCAGTAAGAAAAAACAGCAAATGTTTACAGCTTCTATTAGAAAACGAAAACTCAATTTTCACAGTAGAGTCATAAAAAAATTAAAGCTGTGATAAGATAATGTGTTTTATTTTTTCCGTTTGATTTCTTTTGTATTTATGTGGTTTTGAAACCAACTCAAAGCTGTGCAGAACTCTAAGTTATTCAAGTGTTTCTCTCAAAAGATCTTCCTTATGTAGCACCTCTGAGTTATACCTTGTAAAACATCTCTTCATGCTTTAGGTCTGGACTTTAACTAGGCCATTGTAGTAATAAAAAATGTTTTGACTTGAACCATTCCATCCTGGTTCTGGCCATTAGTTGAAGGACGTTGTTGGCTTCTAAGCTAAATATTCTCCCCATTCTTTAATCTTTTGCAGTTAAGAATATATTTGCTTGCCAAAAATCGGCCTGTAGACCTATAGATCACTTTGGTGATGGTGGTTTACTGATGTCTAAATTTGAAAATAAAGTTAAAAGCGTAGGTAAATTTAAATATATGGTTTGTTTCTTATCATCAACACATAAATACATAAGACATCAGCTCTTTATCAGTGAGATTACAAGTTACAACTTTGCAACAACACAATTACAAATCAGAAATGTACGAGTATGAACCACAAAAGAGTACAAATAAAAGTACAAATTATTTGTAATTATAAATGTGTTATTTGTCTACATACTATTACAATTACTAAGAGTAAACGTTTACTTATAAATATGACTCCTACTAGAAAAGTTTGATTTGTATTTGTAATTTTATGATTACTATAGTATATTTTGGATCATAATTGTGATTTAACCAAAGCACTTTATACTGAGTTCCCTTCATGGCTTTTGTCAAACTTCAAACAGAACTCCTTGCAGTTTTTTTCCACAAAGACAGTTTGCAGAGACCTCGGAAGTTGCTTTAACAAGATTCTTCCACCTGAGCTGTTGGTGTGTGCAGCTCCTTCAGAGTTAGCATGGCCCTGTTGGCTGCCTCACCTTGCCCTATACCAGTGTATTCTCATTATGAGTTCGTATGAAATCGTACGAAAAGTTATGCACCGTAACTTCGTACGTTTTTTTCGTTGTATTTTTACGTCTTGCCGCGAGACAAGATATCCTTGCGCATGCATTTCCCACTTTTATGTCCGTCGGCGGATCTGCTTTTTTCGTCTGTCTGCCTGCGCATGCGCACTGATGTGTTTTTTTTTCGAGACAAAACGTCTAAAACCTATGAAATACTGTGCATAACTTTTCGTACGATTTCATACGAAGTCATAATGAGTATTTGTTGCCTATACTGTATGTGTTATTAAAGTTGGGTAGCACTCTTTGCATTTTTAAATTACTGTCTGGACAGTGCTCCGCTAAATTTTCGTCACTCTTTAGAAATGCTGTTCGGTGTGTGGGTCAATCGCATCATACCCCATGAATTAAACTGAGGTATATAGTTAAAAAGGTAGTTATAAAGCATGAACAAAAAGGCACTTTATATAAATTATGTACAAAATCTCAGTCTGAATTTACCTTACTTAATCTGAAGCAAGGATTTTCTGTTAAAACAACAACAAAATGACCTGAGTGGGGAAAAAAATATATATTTTTTTTGTCTGCACAGAATCCATTAGTGATAAAATCTAATGGCTGTTCAGTGCTGTTTTCAGAGCAGTCGGCTCCAGTCTCAGTGGGTTCTGGGAGGAGGGCAAATACAGCATCCAAACGGGGGCAAATCAATTTCTTTTTTTTTCTGAGGACAAATTACATCTAAAGTTAAGTTTTATGTTTGAAAGTTTGCGATTATTGAAGAAACTGAGAAAAATCTTAGAACAATAACAACACAAGGAGGTGAGACACATTTGCTTAAGGTAACATTGCAGAGCCTGATTTAAATAGATCACAGCAGAGTTAAATGTGTAGGATTTGATTTTTAAGATGACTGTGTACCGGTGTACAGGATATTTAAGTTTTTATCTTTTTATTCTTTTTTTGTCAGTATAATCACTTAAATGGATACATCACTTCGCTGTCTTATGATCTGCAGCATCTCAGTGATCTGAAAACATTCCTGCTGCTTTCTTTCTTCAATCAGATGTTGTTCTCAAAGTTTGGGAATGTCTCATCATTCAGGACCCACGGCTTTCTGTTCATCTCAGGGGTTTTCAGGATTCATAGTTTGTGATTAGGATTATCGATTTTTCATCATCTTTGTTTTTGTTTATTATGGCTTGCTATATCCTGTTATTATTGCCATTTGGGTTTGACATACTAGTTCTGTATGTTTAACATTTTGCAAGAGGTTTTCTTTTTTTCTTTTTTGTGTATTTCTTAGTGATTCTGGTTAGTATTTTTGGTATAGGTTCTGTTGGTGCTTCCCCCCCCTTTTTATTCCTGTATAAATAGCATCAATCTGCGATTCTGTTGAAATGAAACCACCTCTAGCCTTAATTAGCAAACTTTGACAGGGTCCCTTGTAATGTGCTCCACTACTAAAAACAATGCTGCCATCAAAGACATTACCGTAAGTCTTTTTTTACCCATCAGGTTTCGTGAATGCCACAATAAGCATTCATTAATTTTAATTGTAACTACCACAGATGTTAGTTCTGTTGGCTAGAGTATCTCATCTTTTCTTTTAAGAAATACATCACATTTCTTCAAAAGTGTCCCCCCCTCCACCCCCTCGGTAAGACTTATGGCCTTGGGTGAAAAGAGATGGTTTGCATCTTTAATGCACTTTTTTGTTTGAATAAATACTTTTATTATTATTTATTTATTTATTTATTTATTATTATTATTATTATTTTAACAAAATATCATGTTATAAAACCTCCCATCATCACACCTCACATTCCTATTCTGGTAAATTAATAGGAGAGTCTAATATTTACCAAAGTAATCAAAACAATTTTAAACATAGGAATAAATAATTTTAGTTTCAAATTAATTAAAGTTCATTTTCACAGTCCAGAGAAAAAAATTCAATTGGAATTTAGTCTATTTTTTTTTTATATAAAAAGGCAACAACAGGTATGAATAATATGATAAAGGTCCAGACTCACACAATCGAAATACTTATTAGTTAAAAAAGTCATGGATAATGTATTTATTTTCAAAATTATTTTCAAACCAAACATGATCAATTTGGGCCCCAGTTAGGTCTGCAGTAGGAATGCTGTTGGGCCTCTCGTTTTAGCTCCTTTAGGCTTTGAAAGTATAGCCCCTGGTGTCTGACCCCGGGCTCTCGTCTGCCAATCTTGAGTGGATCCTGCCATTCCTGTGTCTGCCCTTCCTATGTCCCTTTAACTGGGGTGGCTTTGGATATCCAGGACTCCGGTCTCCTCTGTGTTAACCTTGGGGTCAGTCTGGGGCCCCTCACACCTGCTATTGAGCATATCATGCTGCTAAAGGAGCCTTGTAAACCTTGTATTATACACTCATGCGTATGCACCACAGGCATCTGGATCCAGGTATTCACTGATACACAGTTCAGCTTAATACTGAGGAGCAGCTTCAGTTTAGCTCTTAATAACATTGTGTAATCTTCATAGGTTTTGCTTCCGATGTTTGTAATCCTTCATTTGCTGCTTGCTCTTAGCATATACCCACTTTTTTGTGTTTGGTATGTGGTTTTGTTTCTTTTTCTCTTCCCACACTTTTCTAATAGGTGTCGACGGTGACCTTTTAGCATTTTCTATGATTTTTTTCTTTTTTCACTCCTCTCTCTTTCCTGTAATTCTTCCTCCCTCTCCATTACCTACCTCCCTTTCCATCTCAGTCTCCAATGCATATGTTTCCACCCCCCATTCAATTTCTAGTAAATTTTCTTACAAATGATTGAGTGAAACCTTATGACAACAGCCATGCTGGTCAACTTGTGAAAGTAATTTTCTTGAGCTGTTATCTTGCACACGGACATCGGTTCTGAGTGCTATATTGGCAAACGGGACACATTAAAAAATACAAACAAGAAAACCAAAATGTGATTAACTAAAAACCAACATGTTCACGTATGGGATTTGATTATTTTTTCTCCTAGGTGAGGTGACACACTTAATACCACGAACATCGAATTAGTTTGTTTCCAAGAAAGTAATTCACAACATGCAACTGTAGGCAACCATTCTTATGAAGTGGATAATGGGAAACATAAACATTTGTGTTTTAGTCAGGAGGACTAAAAGCATAAAGCTTGGGTCGAGTACAGAAATGTAAGTACATGACATCTGTGCAAAGAGATGATAGACGGATGAAAGCTTTTTGCTAGTGGTTTGGAGTGGCAGAGCTTTTAGGGCAAATAAATGTGCTTATTTAAATGTGTGTGTGGAAGGTGGTGTGTATGAGGACATCGCACAAGGGGTATATATTAGCGTGTGCTAGTTGGTGTGTGTGTGTGTGCATGTGTGGGGTGTATATGGAGGACAATAACAGCTGCCACTGTGCCCTGGCATCTGTTAAAAAGCAGAACAAACTGTGTCTGACATTTGGTGCTCACAAACTGCCCACTGATGGGCAGGAAGCCCGTTAGATGAAAAACGTTTGAGAGATCCTAGCAGACTTATAGATTTTTGAGGTCTCTCTGTGAAAGCTTGCATCAGAGTTTTATGTTGAAACATCGCCTCAATATTGACTGAGTGACGATTCTCTCAGTAATTGCAGCTGTTTTGTCTCTTGATGCCTGTGCAGTAATTGTGCATTTGGCTGAAATCGACCAAATAAATCTTCTATTGTGTTTAAAGAGCAGCAGGATGGCTGTTAAAGCTACTAATCTTTAAACTCTCCTGAGCCGTCACGCCTGAGGTAAGCAGCTGCCTGTGTAATTACACTCTTGTTATATATATTTTTTTATTTCCATCAGTGGGGAG
>NW_015150532.1:1320934-1329012 GCF_000732505.1 Cyprinodon variegatus
GGGGGAGATGTTCATGTTGCTGCGGTCTGCAGTCTGGACGCTAGATGTCGCTGAAAATTACACACTGTAGCTTTAACCTTACAGAAAATAGATTACACTCTTTTTATTTTTTATTTCCATCAGTGGGGACAGTTATAATAGCTTAAAAAATGACAGCTTTTTTTTTAACTTTAAATCTCCAACAGAAACAGATAACAAGTTAAAAAAAAAAAATAAATCAAATTTTTTTATTTTCAGTTTTCCCCACTTAGATTGTTGATGTTTCCTTTGAATCATGAAGATAAAGCATTCTAAAGAATGTGAAAAAGAAACTTGTGCCTTATAATCAGGAAGTTATTATTTTGGTAGGACTATTAAAGCCTTTACGGAAAATAGATTAGATTAGATTAGATTAGATGAGCTTTATTGATCTCAAAGCGGAGAAATTCACTGGTCACATATTGGCATAGTAATTAAAGAAGGTGCAAAACAAGGAGGAAAAGGTGCATTAGGAATAAAAAATAAACAAAAAATAAAAAAACAAAAATACAAGGGAGTAACACAGAGATTTGAGGTGTCATATGTACAATCAGGATGGCTTATACGGCTAAATATCAAACGACTAACTTTAGAAGAGCAAATGGACATTGCTATCATGTCAGACGGTGTTTTCAAAAGAAAATGTTACAAAAATAATGCTACCCATGCATGCCCACGACCTCTGGGTCAGCATCTTTCCTACTTATATTGAACTCACCAGATGCATGCAACCAGTTTGTTGCACAATATTCCCAAGAAAATGTTGTTTTCATTAACTTTTTGTCCAGAGTTTGTTATTAAATATGAAAGTCCGGCTAATGAGAGGTTAGTAGAGAGATGAAGGGATCAACCTTGTTCCAAATCCTTTTTATAATCATCAACAATCTAGACCATAGCAGGGATTCTTTTTAAAGCAATTTCTTTTTTTTTTTTTTCAAGAAAGGCCTTCAAAATGTTAACCTTTTATGTTTCACCCATTCTAAACCTTTTTCTATAAAATTTATACTTTAAATAAAAAAAAAAAACTCTTAAATTAGAGGGTCATTTATTTGATTTAATATTGCTTAAGCAACATTCTACAATAAGGAGAAAGATGCATTTGAAAAGTTGAGCAGCAATAGGCTGAACCATAAAAACTCTCCTAAAACAGCAATGATAAATGGTCCTTGAAGTCTATTGATTAACCTTTGTAATTTATTTGCTCTTATTGTTGAAGCTTTAATATTAGTTTGTGTTTGGTTTTTAAGACATTTTCTGCTTGTTGTTTTGCTGTTTGGGTCTTGCCACATTTGTTAATTTTTCTGCAGTTTTATTTTTCTCTGTCACTCTCTACTCTTTTGTCTCTTTCTTCTTAGTTTAATCTATTTCATGTCTGGTTTAATTTGTTAGATCTTTCCAATAGTTATGCTCTAGTTCTGTTATGGCTTTAAAATGTTTTAATTAGACCACTGACGAAATATCTTCCTCCTGCACTGTCATTTCCTATCTTTGGATCAATAAAGTATATCCAATCCAATCCAATCCAGGCTTAAGCACCTTTTGTTTTAGTTTTTCTTACATCCTGTCAAATTTTCGTCCAAGTTTTTGAGTTGTCATGGATTCAGTAAATTATTGCACAATCTTTCTTTACAATCAGAGCTCAATGATTTGTCTGATAATCTTAGAAAACAGTTTATGGTTTGATTAAACATTTAAACCTGATCAGTGTTTGCATCTTGCCTTTATGTAGCAAACATTACGGCACCTTATTGTGGTGACGTTTGCAGTGGAACCAATGCGACCTAAAATAAGCATCATTACAGAAACCTCTTTCATGCACATCTATTAGACTTGCTTACTGCTACACATTCCTCCAGTAATATTGTTTTAAAAAAACTGACAGTGCTTTCTAATAGAATAGAATAGAAATTCAACATCTTTTGTCATTACACTGTCACAAGTACAGAGTAATGAAATTCACTCACTGCATTTAACCCACTCCTTTTGGGAGCAACGTATGCCCAGAGAGCAAAATGGGGTTAAGGGTCTTGCTCAGGGGCCCACAGTGACAGTCCGTGGAAGTGGGGCTTGAATTCAGAACCTCTGGGATCCAAGCACATAGCCCTAACCACCAGGCCACCACTCCCCCATCAATAGTAATAATTTGAACTTATGTTATAACAAACATTTTTTTATATTTTATTCAGATTTTATGTGACAGACTAATAAGAAGTAGAGTATTATTATATAAAGGCTACAATAAAGCTTGATTTGTTGTCTTTTAATCTGATGAAAATTCCAATGGAACCACCTGCCTTTGAATCCCACTCAGTATAAGTCCAGACATTTTGTAAAGACTAAAAATTTTAGAGGACTTTGTAAAACTTTATTTGAAGGCGTATCATCAAACATGACATAACACCTGTCATGGACATGAAAGTGTCAGGGTTCCTTTGTGTTAGTGAGTGCGAGTTATGCATCTCCCACCATAGAGGATCTTTGGTGAGAACCTGGGCAGGCTACACAGGTGAACATAATATTCCTAATCAGAGTGCTGGACTTAAAAGTGCAGCAGAGCCTTCACTCGAGGCTGGTTTATTGTGTTGTAGAAGTTTGTTTGGTTGCCTTCTAGTCTCTAGCTTCTCTCAATTATTTTCCCTGATGTTATTGCTTTTTGTTTGGTTTTCTGTATTTTTGGATTTTGGATTTTTGACTGTGTTCGCCTTGGACTTTTAATTAAATCATCCAAACTCATCCATTGTAAAAAGGATCTAGAAATAAGTAAAAAATTTTCTTAATTTGAGTGGGTAAATGAAATGCTTTGCCAATGGAATGAGTATTTTTACTCTTAAAAGAAGAAATTTAGATAAAATGCACTTGAAATAAGACAATGCAATTGTGTTTTCTTATTTTAAATGTAAATTGTCTTGTTCCATTGGCAAAATGTCTCTTTTACGTCCTCAATTCAAGAACAAATGCACTTATTTTAGGAAAAAATAACTTATCTAGATTTCCATTTTTTCCAGTGTCCGTGCCAACTCCTCTCTGCATTTGGGTCATCAAAACCTCCACACAACCTGACAGAAAGACTCTATGAATGTTTATGACTGTTTTCATTAACAGTCATTCAATAAATTAAGTCACTTTAAACGCAAAGTCGATATTGTTAAAAGTAAGAGACAAAACTTTTCTAAAAAAAAAAAAAAATGATATTAACCAGTAAATCCTAAACCATCATAAATGTGTCATAACATGTCTTATTATTAACAGTGGCAAAGTTTTCATAGGGATGACCTGCAGGGACAAACCTACACTGTACAGACAGGAAATAAACGAGCACAAGATGCAAAATTTCCAAATAAATCAGTAAAGAAAGACTAGAATGTAACAAAGCTCTTTCTAATAATTATACACACACATCTATACGTCTAAATTGATAATTAAACACATAATAATCATATTTAAAAGTGCACAAATTCTGTATCTGTCATTTTTTATGTAGCATATTGTTATTCAAATTTAGTTACTTTCTTTTAGTTGTCAGTGTATAGTTAATATACAAACAATTAGAATGTAATATTACTAATAAGTAATTAGGACACTTTACTTAAAAGCATTACTGATACAAACCCCTGGTTTAGAGGGGAACTTCTGTTTTAGGAGATGCAAAATTATGTCAACACTGAAAAAATAAAAAATCATGTGGAAGAGGTGGCAGATTCAAAAATATAATTTGATAAATGTTTTAACATTACATTACACTGCTATTAGTCTGTTTTTAAAGACAGTGTAAAACATCTTTACAACTTGTCCTACTTTTTCAACCTTACTTTAAGTAAAGCAAAATATCAATGACACGTATAAAATCGTTTCATCATGGCAGCAGAAATTAAGCCCAGTCACGTGACAGTATAATTTAATGTTAATATATACATTTTCATAACTTTTTAAAGGTTTACGTTAAGACCTGTTTTAATCTATTTTTATTTTCGTCATTACAAATACATTTTAAACAATGTCAGCTTTGCACTAAATGTATCATAATTTACTGAATGACTAAATGATGGCAGTCAAAATCAAAGAAAAAGAAAAACTCCTTTATATTTATGGGAGGTGTGATGTCATGATTATAGAGTAACAGTGTAATATTATTGTCCTGCCATAAAGTGCATCTGCAGAGATGGGAAGTAACAAAGTACAAATACTTCGTTACTGTACTCAAGTAGATTTTTCTGATATTTTTACTTTACTTTACTACTTATTTTTATGGCGACTTTTTACTTCTACTCCTTACATTTTTACACAAATATCTGTACTTTCTACTCCTTACATTTTAAAAAATTGGCTCGTTACTTTAGTTTTGAATCATTTCAATGGAGTTACCGTTATTATTTTTCACGTCATCAATACCAAATTCAATCTAATTGGATGGGAATCTACGTTGCATTTGACGCACCACTACAAGATGAATCGACAGATTCGGAGGTATTCATTCGCGGCAAATCATTGCAGCTTGGTGGCGGTGGCGTTAGCATAGTAGCATGGACGACGAGATGATTGAAAATGAACACAACGGAGATCTAGTCCTATTGGCAGACATCCATTTAAAATGTAGGCAACGGCATGAAAAAGTGGTTTCTACTTTTACTTTTATACTTTAAGTAAATTTACAAGCCTGTACTTTGTTACTTTTACTTGAGTAAAGAAGTTTAATCAATACTTCCACTTTTACCAGAGTATTTTTTAACACAAGTATCTGTACTTTTACTCAAGTATGGAAAGTGAGTATTTTTGCCATCTCTGTGCATCTGTGGGCTTTAGTGAACTAACGGCAACCTGAGAGGGAAGAAACACGGCAGACATGGATGTTTAAAGTATGATTTGGTTATAAAACAATAACCAAAATTCGGTCCATCATATGGAGGACAAAACATGGTGATCCCCCTACAACCATAGCCCCCGATAAGTAGAACATTAAGAAGCTGAAGGTGAGATTTGATAATTTTGGGCTATATTCATTCATAGCAGACTGTCCAGACAGTGACGCTGTGAATCATGATGTCAGAGTACTTGAACAGACACAGGGAAGCTGATTAGAATTGATGGGAATAAAGATGGACAGGGGGATTCCTGAGAAGTGTAGTTATGTCTAATTACAAGCTACCTGCAAACTCCTTCACCTTCTTCTTGGTTTATCTAGCTAGTATTGGGTAAGTTTAAAGCTGATTAATGCATCTGTGGCACTTTTATTACCTCTGTCCTTATAGAAAATTTACAAACACAGACTAAGTTTTTTTTTTTCTATGATTATGACCCCCACATAGTCACTAGCCAATACCCCCTGCAGCACACAGTTTGGATCAGGAATCAGTCAGAACTTAAATGATGTTAGAGGAAACCTGCCACCTGACAATCATGGTTCCATTATTTCTAGTGCCATCCAAACAAGCGACCCCCCAGGAACTTTTGGATAATGCACAGGCTCAGAACAAAACATAAGTGCTTTTGCAATTACAGAGCGAGCAGAGTGTCAGTCACTTCAACAAGACAGATCGGCTGTCATCCCGATGCTGCCCTGATTTCAATCTGTCCAAAACAAACTCTGCAAAACGTACTGGATCTCATGCCTTATGACATGTGTGTCTATCTGCAGCATATTTTATCATCCTTGCTTTGTTTCTGTGTGACGCAACGTATATTTAAGTCTGAAAATGTTCAACAAATAGTTTAGGGGTTAAAATTTGCTTAAAAGGTTAAATCTCTTGCACCGGGTCAAAGATTAGGGTTAGGATTGTAATCAGTGTGGTTAAGCCTCAGGGAACTTAATGTATCTCTCAAACACACCCTCTGGGATTTCTCTTGTGTGTTTGTGTTGAGATGAAAACGAGAGCAGAGACATAATGAAAATAACCTCAATGTGGATGTTGTGAAATGTTGTTCAAATCCAGTGTTATTGGGAGAAGTGTGGGAGGATCACTGAGGCCAGACTGGAAAGGAGGCTGGGTGTGTGCATCAAGGAGGTGGGTGGTTGAGGGTCACAGTGGTCACTGAAAGGGTTTTCCCAACTAACTGACCTGCTCGGAGAGCTGCTTGCCTCTGAGGAAGAAGCCCAGCAGGCAGCCGATGACCACGGCCAGAACAGACAGGATGAGCAGTCCGTTCTGCTTGCAGACATTCTTCACTCGGCCCCACACTTCTTCCAGAGCCATCCTCCTCCACCGCCTCCTCCCGCTGCTCGTCCGGGTCCTGACTGCAACTTTGCAACCCTCAGAGAAAACCACCAAAGCAAGCCCCCGTTTTTAATCTGCTATTCAGCCATGTACATCCAGCAGACAACCAACAACTGCAGCTTCAAAAGAGGGCGAGACAGCGGGTGGATGTAGCAGATGGGGAATATGGGTTGGAAGCAGACAGAATAAGGAGAAAGTGGATTTAGGAGACACAAAAAATGAAAACAAAATCAGAAAAAAATAAAATAAAAAAGAGGTGATTTCAGAAATGAAAAAACAAGATAGATAAATGAGCTGAAGATCCAAAGTGAAACAGTTCAGGGATGCATTCCCCTCCAGGCTTTGTCCTCCAGTACTTTAAATCTAAGCAGAAGCATCCCACTGACACACTCCCTCTCTCAGCCAGAGTCTGCCTCCAACCCGTCTGCCCCCTCAACCTCCTCCCCTACAGGACACATTTCTGCCGGCGACCAACAGAGGGCCCTGCGACAGCTGGTGGAATTGTCATTAGGGTTAATACTACGATCCTATTAGGCACTGTGCAGTACAACTCAGATGTAAGGCTGGATTAGAGAGCTCTCTGAACAATTGGACAGCAGATTGGTCCAGGCCACCAAACATGAGGGAGGGGGGCAGCAAGAATGAAAGGGAGGAAGAGAGGAAAAAGTCACAAAGGATTAAAAGCAAACTATGATTTACAGAGAGAACATTTAATAACACCTAACACTATTTTAATGGAATAAGAAGCCACTTAGGTGTTTAGGATTCCTCTCAGAACTGTGTAGGCAGCAGTCCATTAGGTCTACAGTCTCACAGCTGGTAAGAAGTGATGTATACTTAGGTGTTGTCAGCTCCATGGCTATAGCCTATAATCATAGTCACAGTATGTCAGGAAAAACAGCATTTTCAGAATACTGAAATAGATTCATATGAGAAGAACAATAAAATGGCAGCTTGTTCTCTACTTAATTTTCCTTTTCAATAGTATCTCTCAAGAGTTAGACATAAGTAAGCAGGTTGGATGGTATAAGTGTGGTAAAACCTAATAATTTAATTACTTACTCAGCAGGTGTTACTGAGCCTGTAAATGTAGCTTGTTGTGTTATTGAGGTGTTTTATTTTATAGAAAAGAAAGTGGTGAAAAACAAAAACAAAGAAAAAGCAAAAAAGACTCCAGGTAAAATTCAGAAATGAGTAAATTTGTCTATATCCCCCTTCACTTGGATACCCAAAAAGGAAAACTCAAGAGCAGGCAGGTGTCCTCATGATCGCCTAATACGTGAACCTATCAAGAACTGGATCTCTTTTAGAGCTAACTGGATGGACATGGAGAGCATTAATTAGACAAGCAGCCAAGAGTCACGCAAACTCTGGAGGTGTCAGGGATCTAGGTGTGTTGTATCTATTTACAGCGGGTCCAGCACTGAACTGGTTTAAATCCTATGTAAAGGACAGAGATTTTTGCTGTCAGTAGGTAACTTTACATCAGAAACAACAATATTCACATGTATAGTTCCCCAAGGGTGCATCTTAGGGCCACCTTCAATTATATATCTACATGCCAATGCCAATCAATCTGGTCCTGGGTAAATGCATTGTTAGAATATAACTGAATAATGGGGAGTGTTGGCCTGGTGGTTAGGGAGTGCGCTTGTGCTCAGGCAAGGTTGCAAGTACACAATTCAATCCCCACAGTCTCCACTCTGGGTGCCTGAGCAAAACCCTTAACCCCCACACTGCTCCCCGGGAGCCACACAATGGCAGCCCACTGCTCCCCGAGAGGATGGGTCAAATGCAGAGAGTGAATTTCCTCATTGTGGGACAATAGGGTTGTCACGATTCTAAACTTTT
>NW_015150532.1:1329387-1332820 GCF_000732505.1 Cyprinodon variegatus
AACCCTATGGGACAATGAAAGGGATTTACAATGCCATATCTCCAAAACACATTACAGACTTTTTGTCTCGGGGCCCAGAACCAGAACCAAATATGAAGAAGCTGCTTTTAATATATGTGCTGCATAAATCTAAAATAAACTCCAAAAAAAGTGTAAAAGTGCTGAAACCTTAAGTTGTTTTAAGTCTACATTAATAACATAGGTTTTAGTGACGTTTCCAAGTCCAGTTGTCATTCTATTTAAATATATTTAATGGTCTTATTTTAATTGTTCAATCTTACCCTCTCTAATACGATTTTATTGCCTCTATTCCTGTGCAATTTACTTTTCTTTTTCTCATGTACACCATTTGTCTTGCCCCTGAATTTTGCCATCCATAGAAATAAACCTTTGCCATACTTTGTGTGATGTTCCTCTATCTAGAAGAAAGAGCAAGAAGCTGAGCAGTGTGGTTCAGCACACCCTCTTAACCAAGTTCATCAACTGGAGCAAAAGAGGAGCCTGTCATTCACTTTTAATCACTTTCACACCTCTAGTCCTTATATCAGTTCCCACTTGATCTCTTTCTACCTCAAAAGTTACCTTCTAACTATCCATGGGTCTCCTGTCCTTTGATTGTCACCTGATTCTTGTCTTAAGGCGGGCATACACTGTGTGTTTTTTTGCCCTTTTCAGGCCAACTTTCCAGTCGTGTGAGAATTTTTCAATCAGGCTGACTTTCAGCCTGAATCGTGCGTCATATAGTGTACAGGGGGTAACCAGGGGCGATCACCCTCTCACGACCACCTCCCGATCAGGAATCGTGGGGTAGGGAGAAAAGAATGTTTGATTTTCAGTCGACGGTCGTGGGCAAATCGCTCAGTGCGCAAACAANACGACCACCTCCCGATCAGGAATCGTGGGGTAGGGAGAAAAGAATGTTTGATTTTCAGTCGACGGTCGTGGGCAAATCGCTCAGTGCGCAAACAAAGATTCTTCTTCTTCCTCCCAACATAGAAGCATGGTGGGGATGCAATGAGTGAAATAGAGTTATTTCTGTGAAATTGACAGACCATAGTAGCCACGTTTGCTCATTCATGTCTTATTTTCTGAATACGTCATCGGCCTTTCTTTTTAGAGATTTCAGCACAAAATTGCACACATTGACTTAACAGCGCGTTTAACTCCAGTGAGATTCATATTCCTCTTCTACTCTCTTCGACCACCTCTACAGCTGAGCTGTTGATAAGCAGTTGAACATGGTTAGGCTGGTTCTTCCTGAAGTCGATGATAATCTCCTTCTTCAAATTCAGGATCAGGCTCTTATCTCTGCACCATCCCACCAGTCGCTGCACCTCATCTTTGTAGTCCTGGTCGTTATGCATGGATAATAACATTTTAAAGAAGAAATTCATGTTTGAAGTAGTTGCTTATAAATTTGGTTAAATTACAGATGGAAACAATGGCCTATATTTTATGTTCTTTTGGAATGTACAGTATCAGTGAAAAATCGTTTTAGAATAGAAAATAGAAAATCCTTTTATTGTCCCACAATGGGGAAAGTCTGGTGTTTACAGCAGCAAAAAGATAATAGAAAAAAAATGGTCACACAAATATGGACCTTAGAGAAATGTATAAGAATGTAAAAAAAAATGTTTTCAGACGTAATTCTCAAAATAATTTATAAAATGATTTGTTGTTGCATTTTAAAGATATTTTTGAAACAGTAACATTACAAAAATAAGGCTTGGTCCTGTCACTATGTCTGTTCCAATGTCGAGCACAAGTACTTTCCCAACTGTCAAGATCACTTGTCACCTGCGCTGTTAGTGTAAGTGCATTTCCTCCAGATGCACACTTCATAGAGGGGCGTAGTGTTTAGTTTGAGTATCAGGACTGGGCCATTGGCTGCANCTGCGCTGTTAGTGTAAGTGCATTTCCTCCAGATGCACACTTCATAGAGGGGCGTAGTGTTTAGTTTGAGTGTTAGGACTGGGCCATTGGCTGCACACTGAGGAGGAAACTAAGCCAGTTATTCAGGTGTGTGGAGACAGAGACACATAAAAGGTGCAGGACACTGGACCTAAAAGACATTCATTGAGGAACTCTTTCATAAATCATATCACCTTTTCTGCTAATTTTTCTTCTGTTATTGATTGATGATTATCCTCTGATTTCCTTATTTGTTCTGTGAAGTTCTTCATCTTGTTTTAGTGGTTGCAACTGCTTGTGTTTTATAAGTCTGTGGGTGAAAAGTAACTGATCTCTCAAACCCACCGTTTTAAAGCATTTACAAATAATTCCTTAGAATGCATGAAAATTACACTTGTAAAATGTTTACCAATATAGACATGTTAGACATTTTTGGAAAGCTTAGATTCTCCACAATTCAATGGACACAGTGAGCACAATTAACACACATATAGCAGCATGTCAAAATGTACCATGACAAAGCAGCCACAACAAGCAAGCATGTCTATATAACTGTTTTTCAAAAAAACACCTTCATGTATATATTCAGAAACTAGAAGAAGTTAGCTTTCAAATAATGTATCACGCATTTAATTTGGGCTTACAGTTCCTAAGTTATTTTTTTCCATTTGGTTATGCAAAATAGGCCAGAAATTCCCAAAATGAGGTGGATATTAAGAGGCTAAACAACTTTACTCTAATGACTGTTCTTTTTATTTCTAAAGTAGTTTACAAAATCGAAACTTTACCGGAGTAGATTTGATTTTCACATTTTACTCTGTTACATTTAGTCATTTGTTACACAGTAAAAATACACACTAAGTGTTAAATTTAATTCTCAGTATAAGAGGTTAAGTATGAAATTTAATCAGTTGCATTTGAACCAATATTGTGTGAGGCAATCTGTTTTTTTTTCTTTTTGTTGGTGTTTTATTTTGACTTGAACAGCAACACTACTACTGCTGTGGTCATATTTTGTATATTGTTCAAGATGTTTGTTTAAACTGCTAAAATCTTGATAAATATATCTGAAGGAAAAAACACACACTAAGTAAAGTGAATGACAAACACCAGAGGCAGCGGCAGAGATGAATTGCTGCTGCTGCTACTGTTTTAGAAGAGTAATCAGATCCCGCATGGAGTCAAATGAAGCAATGAGCTGTAGCAACAGCTTTTCTTTTATCTATAGTTAAACTGGTCCAATAACAATTATTTAGGGTAAACTTGGGCTAAATGCACACAAAGTAGAATCAGCTATAAACACAGAAGAAGCCTCCAGAATTCTCAATCAATAAATAATCCAAATATATTGTCACTATTGATGAATGCTGGTAAAATCTCTATAATTGCTATAGATTATTGGCTTTGGAGAGCTAGATATCCAGTATTTGTTCAGACATTAACTGTTATCTAAAGACACAAAAGCTGTTCAATTTTACACATTTCATTTACTGTAAACAGGCGACCTCTCGGCTGGATTTTC
>NW_015150532.1:1334275-1336196 GCF_000732505.1 Cyprinodon variegatus
CTATGCTTAAAGTGCAGTGCTAAATAAAGTGTCCTAGTGCTAAGCAAGCTGATTTTTGATAAAGTGCAAAGGCCCCTTTAAAGTGCTACAAGCTATTTACACAAAAGCTATATACATAAAAATAGTCCCAGTAATGAAGACCTCTTCATTACAGATACACATGCATCATAAGCATCAGGATACTGCATATGTTCTACAAATCTGAGGGAGCAATATCCTCTGTGGTAACAGCCTCAGAGCAAATACCAGAACAAGCTAACAAAGAAGACTGGCTCTGTTTGGTTAATTCAACCAGAGCCCTCAAAGAAGATTTTCTGAAGAATACTTCATAAAAAAAGGAACAATATGCAAAAGTCTGAACCTCATCTTCATCAGAATGGTGCACAATAACAGCGTCATCGGTTTGAGGCTTCTGCAGAACCGATATAGGACAGACTGCTGCAGGAGATCATTGCTCCTCAGTTTTTTTCAATGAGTTACAATTTGTTTAAAAAACAACAAAAAACAAATATAAGAATTACAACAAAATCTACTTTCACTTTGGGGCAAAATAAATTATTTCTGAATTGAATTTTTGAAACTGAGCACATTAAATACTGCTGCTTTATTGTTAAACATAAATTAAAATAACATGAAAGAGCGACTGCTTTAGAACCAAATATAAAACAAATATATAGTTTGTTAAAGGCTTTTGCTGTACTAAATCAAAGCTGTTTAAATTCTAGTTTGGGATTTTTTTTTTTGTTAGTTACTGTGTCATTTATACATTATCAGCCCCCACTGCTTTGAACAACACGTGACTGTAAAACAAAAACAAATGAATCTCACCCTGATGGAAATGAACTAAATTAAAGAAAGAGCCCTGCAGAAAGTTTTGCTTGTTTACCATATTTTCTGTCTCCTTCTTTACTTTTTATGCACATCTAATGAGCTGTTGTTCCTGTGCTGAATCATGTTTGTTATGCATGGCCACACGCAGCTGTTGTGCTCCTGTATACTCTAGGCCTGTCTGACAGCGTCTGTCAGAGGAATCACTTGTTAAACGCCTGGGTAAAAATACCTGTTATCAACTCATCTTTAAACAAGACAGCAAGCAACCAGACAGCCAAATATGCTGCAGGAGAAAAGCACTCTGCATATAACATTTACAACTGAACAGCTCATGACTTTAAAACATCTTTAATTTCTATGTTAATGTTTTTTTCATCATACAATTAGGGAATTACAGTGAAGAAATATTAATAAAATTAAATGAAATAGACAATAAGTCAAGCATTGTGCAAAAATAGACTCCTATTAGTCTTCAGATGTCAATAATTTGTCTCGTTAAGTTAAACAGCACAATATCCTGTCGACATTTACAAATGCATTGTTAAGAGTGGCTTAACAGAGAACTTCCTCAAAGCTTATTGACCCTGTTTACCCAGGATTTAACACTAGGTTTATTTCCTCAGTTCAGGTTGTTTGAGGCTATTGCAGGAATCAATAGCAGTGATCTGATTTAAATGAGTAAGGTTAATTTTTGTTATGGAGTGACCTCTATTATTCACACACAGGATATTTCAATATATTGATCGACTGGTAAACATCTAAAGATAAATCAAATAGAGATGAAAATAGAACAGCTCTTTCTTTCTGGAGTCATCCTTAAAGGAGACCTGAGATGAGAATGGAGAGATAGACTTAATGATGGTGGAGTAGAAGTGAGCCATCATTGTCTATTGCAGGCTGAACACAGGAGGTTCATGCTCTGCTGTGTCCTGAAAACTAAAATATGCCTCTACAGCTTTCAGCACAGGCTTGCAGAGCTTTAATTAAAGAGAGGTGGACCGTCACATGATCAGATTGACCTAGAGCACCATGGGTAATGCCATGATGAGCATTATTTACTTTGGTTTGCCGTGACCTGGAGTTTTCCCCT
>NW_015150532.1:1338204-1363903 GCF_000732505.1 Cyprinodon variegatus
CGTCTGTCTGCCTTCCTTGTCTCTCCCTGGTTCCTTGATTTTGGTTTCCCCCTGATGTCACCTTGGTTCTGGTTCGTTAGTTATTTTGTTGGATTTTTGATTCCTGCCTCAGTGCCTGAGAACCTTATTAAACCACTTAAATGCACCTCTGCCAACTCGTCTCTGCATTTGGGTCCTCCTCAACAAACACCTTTTCCTGACAGATTTCTCATGTTAAAATCACTAAGAAAAACAACAACAAGGGAGTCTGGATTTATCTAGATCCCACACAGTATCTGGGCATCCAGCATGCGCTGTGTGCCAAATATAAATCATAACCATGGCAGAAAACTTGGTTAATGTAAAACAGATACCTTCCCCCTTTGCTTTGTTGTGACACTGTGTAGCTTTCCATAGAGTTCAGCTATTAGGCAGCCCACTGCAGCAACAAGTTCAGACAGCCAAGTTTCTGTGAAGCATAGAAGAGAAAAAAATAAAATAAAATTCTTGGATATTCTCCACCCATAGCTGTGATTCTTCAAATATATTGCATAAGGAGAACACATTGGAGAACAAATATAAATGTGAATGACGTGCAACATCTAATACCTGCAATCCAGCAGTAAATGAATAAGTCGTTCATCCTTAGCAAAGACAATTTGGCAAGTTGTAATTTATTCTGCTGCTCAAACTACAAAGGCGTTTCAAAATTAAATGAGGCATCATTGAAAGTGAATTAAACAGAGATTTTTAACTGTATACTTATAGTAAAGAAGCATTGTTACACAAAATCTAAAGTTAGATTAGTTTTGATGCCACTTACTGTACATGGACAGAGTAAGACAGAGAGGTCTTACTGAGATCATCTAATCTGAAGTCATTGGTAACAAATCATTACTGTAAGTTATAATTCAAAATTATCCTGATTTTCCTGAGTGTCATGACTCTGCACTTTTTGGTTCTATTTAATTTTTCTTTTTTGAGTTTTCAGTTATACTTTGATTCACATCTTTCTGTGTTTTCTAGTTTATTGGTTTCATTTCCATTTTGTGTTATTCTAGTTATTTTTGAATGTATTTTAGTTCTTTTGTAGTTCTTGCTTACCCTCTGTGTTAGTCTCTTTTTCTCTAGTTCCCTTCTAGACTCCTCCATCCACACCTGCTCCCAATCTGCTGATTAGCCTGGTCTTTGTTTATTCTCCCATTTATACACCTCATGTTCTGTCACTTTTTTTTTTTTTTTTTGGTTCCTCATTGTTTCTTGGCTCCTCATGGGTGTTTTTCTAGATGTCTCCTAGATTTTGGATTCTGTATTTGTTATTTTGGATTTTTGCATCAGCTGCTGCTTTTGGACATAAACCTACAAGAACTCATCTCTGCCTCCCTCATCTCTGCATTTGGGTCTTCCAAAACTTCCACACAACCTGACACTGAGGCCCTTAATTAACACTTAAACATTCAATAACTATTTCTAAATCTGCTCACTTCCCCACAGAGCTGTCTTAATACCTAAACAAGTATTTTACCCTGCAAACCTCATCTACTGGATGACCTAAATCCTTTGGAAAATAAAAGAAAAATGTAATTGGCATTTATGCTGTAAGAAAAATATTTAAATTAGGCATTGTGAATGATTAATACACAAGTCAGCCAAACAAAACCGTTTTTTGTTTTTATAATCTGTTAAAGGAATAGTACACCCAAAACATTATTAGCCTTCATTTTCTACTCACCCCCATGCAGACGAAAGTGCTCATTCAGCGTCTGCTCTGCCGATAATGCAAGCGTAGAAGAAGAAATGTGCTGTTTACCTGTGCAAAGAAAGAAACAACGAAAGAAAAATGTCTGAGGACTTCAGTGTTGAGGAAGAGCATGAGTTCTTTGCCGAGCTGAATGCGCACTTTCGTCTGGTTTGGTCTGCTGCGGTTTCCGTAGACTTGTGAACGCGCTTTTAGGAAATCCTGTACACTACTGTTTATGCTCTAAAAACATTCTAAATGACTTCGTTTCGAGTAAATTATGGACGCTACCCACTCAGGACACTTGGAATACATTGGACGAGCAGTATGGAGGAATATTGACACGTTTTTTGTGGACTTTTATGGACCTTTCTGTCTCGGGCGCCATAGACCTCCATTATTTCAATGTCAGCAGACAGCAAGAAGCCTCCCAGATCTCCAGATGCATTTGAGATATCAAAAAAGTACTCCAGAGTGTTGTTCAGCATGGGGGTGAGTAGAAAATGAAGGCTAATCATGTTTTGGGTGTACTATTCCTTTAATGCTTGTTTATTCCTTTTGCTATATATTAGACATTTTCATCATAAATATTATTTAGTTTGGAGAATTGTTGATAGTATCAAATCCACATTTTAAAACACTCAACTCTCAATTCTAGACAGTAAAGATATGTGATTCAAAGTGTGCTATTACAAAATGATGAATGAGACAAACTGAATAATAAGTAAGAATGGAGCAGAACTGGTATTAAAAAAAAGTACAGAAAATCAACAGTGTTCTAAGAGAATTAAAATGAAACCAAAAAATAAAGACTGAAAATTAGTATGAACATGAACTACAAGCTGTCTTTTTTTAATTACCTGTAGTTGGATGGGTTAGAAAAAAAATCTCATAAACTGAGTTTTTTATGATGATAAAGTTTATGTGGATGCTAAAGTGTTGCTGTGCACTACAGAATGCTGCAGATGAAATCTCACCAACTGGTGATGATGGCCACAAGCAGGAGCTTAGACAAAAGAGTTCGACAGACAATGCATTTAACAGGCTGAGAAAAACTAGACATGAACAGTTTTTATTTTCTCTCTTGAGTGCATTTTTTAGGTTTTCTTGCCCTTCAACCACTGTTGCAAAATCCTCCATGTTAGTGAGTGCAAACATGAATGCATGTTTGTTGTAAGCTTGAACTGAAAACCTGTTTAGACTCTACTCTGCTCGCTAAATGTTGTTTATATTTGCTCCTGCTGCCAACAGGAAGGAAAAACAGAATATAGAAGATGCCATCAGCTAATCATTACAGGCAGAATGTTAACAGCAATTTTTCCAGATAGAGCATGTGTGAAATGAAAGTGACAACACTGACTCCATTCTGAACACCTTAAAACGAAAAAGAAAAAAACGCACACAATTATAAACTACCTGCGGAAAGAAAAACTCAGCTCTAACCATCACCTTTTAATCAGACTTTAACACAAACACCCTGAACCATCCTATTTTAGACCTGCTTGCACTTAAAGTACTATTTTTTAACTAGATATTTAATTTGTCAGAAGTATAACAGCAGTGGAGTGCCTCATGAAAGTATATCCAGTTTGTACATATAGTCTACCGACACAGACTACATAAATTTCTTGCTTGAATTGCATAATAATCAGGTTACCTTGATGCAACTCAAACAATAAAATGTATGTATTTGAAATAAATACAATGATTAGTATTAATTTTAATTAATTTATTAATACAAAATACATAACCCAGATGATTATGTATTTTAAATAAATATGCTTCACTATAAAAATGACTATGTATCTATGTTGGGTCATGTATTGGTTTGTTTTCAAATTACCTAATGTGAATTCATTATGTCATAAACTTACAAAAATTTTAAAATTTGGGGAAAATATGTTTTTTGAGTGCATACAGTTACTCAATATACTCACATCAGCCACTCGGTGTCACAGCCTTGGTTCTGTTAAGTCTTCTTTTGGGTATTAAGTTTTACTTTACTCCATGTTTTCTAATTTTATTGTTTTAATTCCAATTTTGTTGTGTTTTCTGGATATATTTGAGTTCTTAGATTTTTCTTCGTTGCCCTCATTTGTTGGTCTCCTTTTCCCTAGCTCCCTTTTAGAATCCTCTCTTCACACCTGCTCTCATTCAGCTCGTTAGTCCTGTCATTGCTCAGTCTCCCATATAAACTCTCCCTGTGCAGTTCCTCAGGGCTAGTTCCTCGGCTTTCCCCGGCTCCTCGTGCTTGTTTTCCCTTATGTCTCCATGGTTCTGCTTTGTTTTACATTTTTATGTTTAATTTTTGGATTCTTGCTTCTGTTGCCTGTAAGAACTCAATTAAAACTACAATAATTCACCTCTGCTTCCTGCATTTGGGTCCTCAAAAACCACAATAAACCCTGACACTTTGGCCAAAAACTATATTACTAATGTCAACAAAACTCTCTGATCTTTGCTTTTCTTCTTTGTTTGAGTCTTTTTAGGTTGAAATAACATTACAGGTTTTTCTGATGTAAGCATAGACTGTTTAAAAATATAACCTGTATAACTCCCAGCTATCCATCAGCAAAATTAAACCCGTAAAAGCTGTTAAGTAAAATAAAAAGGTGTAAAATATTGTTTTGCAAATTTCTCATTAAAATAAAAAAAAAAAACTTTGAACCCTTCATTCTCCAAAACTATCACACAGTAAGTTAGACTGAAGCAAAAAAAAGGTATCAAGAGATGTATTGATATAATAGGAAAAAAGGCTGTGAAAAATGACTACTGATGCTTTAACAACCAGTTTTAAGATCATTAATACACCCAGCATACCTATAGCTTTTATTGACAGAAAAAGTGGTTTGGAAAGAAATGCATTCCAATAGTTTGCAATGTTGATAGTTTAATTCAAAGCAAACAATTTATTTAGTATAGAAATATATACCAAACATTTAACAGAAACTCAGAGAGATTTGGAAAAAATAGGATTTAAGCAAAAATAAGCAGCATGATTATAAACAGATGGGAGGGAGTCAACTTATTCCACTCTTAATTTCTCCTTAACTATACTTCATCTTTGCTAAAAAAAAAAAAAAAAATGTGAAAGGCTGCATTTCATTATGAATTCTGATGGACCATCTGTTGGCAAGAGAACAATTTTTATACCTTGTTCAGAAATTTAAAATCTCCTTAAATGCGTCATAAATCTTTCCTGTGACTGGTGAGAGCAACAAAAACTACTGTTATACTGTGTGGCCTAATCAGATGAGGCCTTTATTGAAAATGAAACAGTCCTAAGGATGGGTAGAACTCCATTGCTTCCTGCGGAATGCATTGCATCAAAAAACATTTACATTAGCCAATCTGGACTTTTTTCTCCTGAGTGGTTAAAAATAATCAAGCTCTGTTTTTCTCTGCATCTTTAACATTCTGTTGGTATAAGCAAAGAACAAAGCACCAGAAGCAAAGTAAAAGTGTCTGACTTAGATGACAGACATAAATATAATTTAAAGTTGTGCACAAGCGGTGCAAGAACAATAATCAAAGGCTGTCAAAAATGTTGGACAGTTTGATAGTTGATACTTTACTAAAACCACTGTTAGACAGTTATTTTTCTCTCCCAAAGTTGCAACAAAGTTTTCCCACAGACACACAAATCCTCCTTCCCCTGCAGTTGCTTACCTTGACAATCATGCTAGAATTTGATAATTGTATAACGTAGCGAGCACAGCCAGAGGTGAACATTTGTAACCTTGTTTAGTTCAAAAGGCAAAATGAAAAAGCTATTTGAGATATTAAGCAATTCTGGCAGAGAAAATGCTTTAAAATGTCAATAAAAACCTACTGTCAGCGGTTCTACAGAGCATAAGGAACAAAGCTGAGCTCTGCAAAGCTTGCAGAGGGTTGAAAACAAACACACTCATATATGACAGGAATTCTAAAAGGTCCGTAAAGGTTGTGGTTTTACAGCAACACAGTATTTAACCCAAACCTCACGCTGAGTGGCTACGATCATTCGACCTCTTAACTGTTTCATTTTTTTTTCTATGAATTAATTTGAGCTATTTACCATCGCCATGGAGATAACCTACCTAGCTACCTGCCTACATGACCTGGACCAGTAGACTGGGAAATCATGAAGTTACTTGTGAAAACAAGGCCAAATTCAAAACTCCTGATTAAACCCTTCACCAGAGAAACAGGAATATTCTTAATCAAGTAAAGGTAATGTCTGTTTTGTTGGCTGACAACAACTTTTGGCTTAGATAGCTCTCTTTTTAATAGGAGCTCAGACTGTCATAAGGTCACATGACTAATCCGGTTGCACCCAACCCTCTCAAGTTTCATATGTGAGTTTTTGGGAAGGGAAGCCAGTGAGTGCTGTATGTTGACCTATGATGCTGATTAAATGTTTATTCTGGAGCAATTGTCACATCATGTTATACTCTGCTGTACGATTTTCGGTGCTTTCAGTTTAAATTCCATTACAACACTAATGTATTACGTTTTGTTGCATTGATGAAATTATAGAAACACAATAAAGAAATCAGATTTTAGGTGTTATTTTTATTTTGAGGATTAGGGGAAAAAGTGGAAGAAAGTTCATATACGTGCATACTGTAAAAGCGCTACCCGTTTGATCTGTGAACGGTTTTCCATGCTTGCAACAAAAATAGCAGCAGTGCAGTTTGGAGATGCAATACACTTCTTAAATATATCTTTGCGCTCCTCTAATAAATCCAGAACTTCTGCAATCATTCTTTTTCTCTCACTCCCAACTTGGTGGTCGGCTGCATATTTAGCATGCCTTCCCTGGAAATGCCTTTCCAAATGACTCTTTTTAATTCTTCTTCTCATTAAGGGGCTGCTCAGTGGAGCAGAGGGTAGAACTGCTCTTGGGCCTTTACTATGAAAAGCATTGTTATCTTCTTGCTGCTTCCTGCAGCAAGAAGGTTCTGGGTTCGATTCCTGGCCCGCGGTCTGGTGTCTGGAGTGTGCATTAAGTTTGCATGTTCTCCCTGAGCATGCGTGGGTTCTTTCCTGATACTCCGGCTTCCTCCCACAGTCCAGAGACATGACTGTTAGGTTAATTGGCTTCTGTAATTGTCCTTAGATGTGAGTGTACGTGAATGGTTGTTTGTCCTGTTTGTCTCTGTGTTGCCCTGAGATGGACTGGCGACCTGTCCAGGGTGTACCCTGCCTTTCGCCCATATACCCCATTTACACTACCCTTGAAAAACCGTGCTGAGACCGGTCCGAGCTCAGTAACTGAGATAACTTATTGTGTGTAAATGGAAAGCAAACTGAACTGAACCAAGCTAGACACAACCGGACCGAGCTAACTGCAGACCAGTTCCAGAGGTGGGCTCGGCTCGGTTTTTCCCTGGCTCGGTTCTCTGATAACAAGAGCGCATGAGCAGAACGCGTCATCTCCGTCTGGCTGCACATCCCGATTTACACTCCATTCCAGTAGTTGGCGGTAATGCCCCTCCAGAAACAGAAGAAGAACTTCTTCTTAAACTATAAACAACAATCGAGATCTTCTCCACGCAACATTTTAAATAATGGCATTCTAAACAATAACACTGAAGTACAGCAATAATAATCAAGCATAACTTTCTGAATGTGACGGGTGCCGCAATTTTGATTTGCTTGATTCCGTCCTTCTTCGTCTTCTTCTTTTTGTGTTTTATGGCGGTTGACAAACAACTTTTGGTGCATTACTGCCACCAGCTGCTTGATTTCCTCCTTTAATACTGGCAGTAATACCGCAGATCGTCACTAGGAGGCGAGGAGTCGAGGAACCGAGATGTGTAAACGGTCGTCAGAACGGTTTTTCAAGGGTAGTGTAAATGGGGTAATAGACAGCTGGAATTGGCACCAGGATGGATGGATGGAACTTCTCATTAAAAAGCAAACATGCAGGCAATCCTTCCGCATCTTTAATGAAAGCAAATGATTTGGTCCATTTTCTTTGAATCCTCTGTGCTCATCAGCTATCTTCCTTCTTTTCCGTTTGGGATCCATGGCCTGAGACACACCAACCGCTTTGTTTACAACAGCTGTTGCTGGCTATGATGCAAATATTTGTCGACAAAAATGTTTTGTTTAAATGTATTTATTATAAAAAAATTTACAGCATTGGAAACATAATAAATGTTTATTTGACCTCCTGCATACCATATTAAAACAAACAAACAAATCAATCTTTTTCATTTTCATATACTTTTAAAAACAGCTCCAGGTAGTCGCAGGGGGGGGGGGGGCACTAAAAACCGCATGCGGCCCTGGAGCTGCGGGTTGCAGACCCCTGCCCTGAGCAATCATTCAATAACTCAACTTAATCTAATGCTTGGGTCAATAGTTACACAGAGTTGCTTTAAATCAGAGGTTGCCAGACTTTTCAGCTTTTCAGCTTCTGACCCACAAAGTTTAGTAAAGGCCAGAACTACCGTAGTATACTAACATTTCTATAAAATCAGTTAACCATGGGTGTAACGTCACAAACAGTGTTAACAACCAAAGCAGTCAATACTTAATCTTTGTAGTGAATCTGAAGCCTCCATTTAGGCTGATGAAGGACCAAAAATGGGTTCCCTACCCCAACTTTAAGCATAAATACTTTGAAAATCACTACTTCCTGATAAAGGATTTATTTTATATTTAGTTACAAAGTCAGACACCCATCACATGCCTGCAAAAGTATTACCAGTAGGTCTAGAATTTGATCCATCCAATTCACTGGCCAGATTACGTGCAAACAAACAATAAAACAAACATTCCCTCAGGAAATATGACGGTTTCAGTGATTGTGACTAACCTCATAATACGCCTCAGTCTCAGACACGGTGTAGAGATGAATCACATTAATCTAATTCTTCACACTCCAAATTCTGCTCATTGTGATTGTGTCAAGGGCAATAAATGAGATAACCATTCATCTCCTGTTATTTTTCAAATTCCGCAAAGGTTTAGAAGCTTAATTTTGTGCTAAGACACGCTCTCAAGTCTTGCCTGTTGCTCCAGTGTTTGGTTATGACGCTGTGCTTTACATTTTTTAGCTGCATTACAATCAGAATTGAGTCTAATTGTTCAGTCAATGTATACAAATAAGGAATTAGACTTTGGTTTCACTTTACTCTGAATGAAGGAATTTATAAATATAATAGAAACTTATAAAAAAAGAAAATAAATATTTTGGGGGAGTTATTATATTACACATATTTCTACAAAAGAAGAAGACAAGGTTAAATTGGTGCAAATGTGCATCCTATCGACCATGGGTGCTCTGACTGTTAAGTGCTCATCATCATTTTGACAGCCTGTGGGAAGAAAATGTTTCTGTGGCAGCTTTATAGCTTACCCAAAGGTAAATGCCTAGACCAGGGGTAGGTAACTTCAGTCCTCAAGTGCCAATGTCCTGCATGCATCCCTGCTCCAGCACACCTGAAATAAAAGGCCAAATTACCTCCTTGGTATGTTTTGCAAGTTTAGTAAGGGCCTGCCAATTAACCATTAATTGTTTCAGGTGTGTCGAAGTAGGGATGCATGGAAAAGATGCAGCACAAGGGCTAGGCTAGACAGTTCATGTGCAGGTCAGAACAATACTTTTCATTGGATGATGTCAGGTTATTACGGCACTTAATACGGCAAACAACATGCAGGATTGACTCATCTACTGGTATTTCTGATGCAGATTTTGCAGAGAAACTGCAAAATTCACGTTTTTGTGCAAACTGTGCCCACCGGGAC
Source organism: Cyprinodon variegatus (assembly GCF_000732505.1). Taxonomy (NCBI): domain Eukaryota; kingdom Metazoa; phylum Chordata; class Actinopteri; order Cyprinodontiformes; family Cyprinodontidae; genus Cyprinodon; species Cyprinodon variegatus. The sequence goes on from NW_015150532.1 coordinate 1,347,662, forward strand.
TTAACAAACAAGTCCGTAGGTCAGCCAAGTCCAGACACATCGAGTTAAGGCATATAAGCTATCTTGGGAAATATCTGCTACTGAATGAGGAATGTAAGAAATCCTTTTCGAATGTTCCTGTTTGTTTCTCAAGTTCAGCGTAATTTGGCTAAATAAAGGCTTCACTGCACATACAGTATACCTTGACTTGACTGCATCCAATATTTTCCATTCCTTTCTATATATTATGATCACACATTTAAAGGGTATACTAGTTAATTGATAGGTTTGTGAACTTCATTTTTGAAAAAGTGAATTATTAGTTCATTTTCATCTTCGTGAACTGAACTATGAACTGGCACAACATTGGTGGCAGAGATGCACCCTAAGCTGTTTGCAAACCACCAACACCGAACAAAAAGACATGCCGTTATTTCCCACCTTTATTTATTTATTTATTTATTTATTTATTTGTTTATTTGATAGGGACAAGTATGTTTCATGCATCATGTCACACACTACAACATTTTAGCTAAGGCTAATTCTCAATGTCTGTCCCCAGTTAGGCTATCCCTGGTCAACCTGCGTTGCTGTCAGTGGCGGCTGGTGTAGTTTTCTCCGGGGGGGATATAAATTCAAAATAGAGATATACCAAAAACTATTTAAACATATACTAAGTTACCACACAAGTATATTTTTTTGTACATAAAATATGCCCTTCTGAGGCTTTGTGAAGGTAAATCTGTGTTTGGCATTGTCCAACATGGTGTCACAGACCTAAAAACAAATAATGTGCCAGTTTAATTATGGAGAAGCTATTGGTCCGCTTTATACTTGTTTTAATATATAAAAACTTTTAATTTTTAGAGAATGCATTTATTTAAGAGTTTATTTTTGGTTGCAAATTAAGAAACATCTAAAAAAAAGTACACTATATTATATTTTTCATGTGAATCCCAGAATGTTCATTCTTCTTTGCCTTTTCTAAAAAGTGCTTTAAATCAGTCCTACCTGTCAGAGACGTGTTTTAGGACTGTCTGTTCAGACTGTGTCCATGTCAAATCACTGCAATCACTTTTAAAAAGAATGCAGGGAAAACAAAAAAGTGCATTATCTGTCCCACAGTCTATCAGCCACGACTTACGCTGGAACCTACTCCTGCTCAAAGTCTGGTTGTAGGATTTAGCTTTTTGATCGCTGCATTAAATGCATATCAGGCTTTTCAGCTCCCAGCTCCTTTACATGGACCTTTTCCACCATCTTCCTTCTTGCAAAGTAAAGATCAGTAAAGATCTCACTGAATTGTGTGAAAGCTGTTCTTCAAGTTCAGCTGTCGTTGTCGCCATAATCTTTACCTCACTGCCTGACTTACTACAAGCTACATCACCTATGTTGCTGGAGCAGGGGCGAAAATTCCAGGAGTTCCAAATCCATTAATTTTGGCAATGCTGATCGGCCAAATATCTAATAAATTTCCCTAGCAACATTATACAATTAGTTATTTGGCTACACTTTAGGGGCGCTTTGAATAAGTGCCCAAGAAGAGAAATGATACGTTCTCTTGTGGAAATGCACTGTTGAATTAGAGTCAATTGGTAGTAGTTGTCATGATTTTACAAAGTTCAGACCCAAAATGCATAAAACCGAACAGAGAGACCAGGTAAAAGGTTTAACGGGTTTTATTGAAGAGGTTAAACAGGGGAGAGGTGTTGCTCTGAACACTGCTCAACCGGAACTGAAAAGTGAGGGGAAGACACAGCGGTTAGTTCAGGCTCAGTGGGGAATTTGACTCGTGAACTTGGAGAAGAGGATTTGGTTGCCGACTCACGTTTCCAGAGAAGTTGTTGAATCCTTGACTCCTGTCTGTGAGCCGTAATTCCAGTGTTTGTCTGATTCGGTGGAGGGCGGAACAGGGTTTACCCAGAATGCGGTTGATAGTTGGAGAACAGAGATACTGACTGCCACTCAGATTTCCTGCGGTACTTGAACGGGTCGTACTGGAGAATAATCCCTTTCTCAGTGCAAAGCTCAAACAATCTCTTGGGGAAAGTGGATCCAAACCTCCTGTTTGAATCCCGGCTCAGTTTGAAGCTCAGTTGGTCCTTCCAGGGAGAGAAGGTCAGAGAAATCCAGTTTGCAGGATGACTTCCTTGCCAAGAGGCAAAGACAAAAACAAAGTTAACCTCAAGTTGACAAAGACTCAGTTTGACTCAGCAAAACTCAGCTTGTCTAGAGTACCCAAAACTGGCAACACTCTGGCGTCGAGGTAGTGGCAGTCAGCAGCTTAAGAACACTCCACAGATAATGAGGCAACGAGCTGCAGGTGTGCAGGGAGGCCCAATGAGGACGGAGCACCACCTGGTGGAGGAAAAAAGGACACACAGAAACAACCCACAAAAACTGGATTCCTGACAGCAGTGTTATTTTAATAATTCATATTACATTTAGCTACATACTATTAAGTAAAATTGACATTGATAATACTTTTAAAGTCTATATATATTATTTATGTCTTTTCCCCTCCACATCTAGGGAGGGCAGTGCCCGAGCTCCCCCTATACTGTAGGTCAGCCGCCACTGGTGGCTGTCATTGATACGACTCAGGGGTGAAAGGCATTGGTAGGGCCTTTGAATGCCTAATTTTCATGCAAAAAGAAATGAACACAGGACTGTCAACCACAGGTGATTTGTAATTATTGTAAAAAAGGATTACTTTATCAACTAAGCTGCTCCAGCTTGACGTATCATTTAAATGCAAAACATGTTGGGGAAAGGTCTAATCAATGAGTTGGAACAGAACTTCGTAGGCTGAGGACCATTGTTCCCCTCGACAGCTTTAACAGATATGAGATTAATATGCAATTAATTATTTACAAATCCTGTAATTAAGTAGATAACTGTTTTTTCGCCTGACAGCCCTAATTTTTATTATGCAGTAATCAAAATTATATGCATGCATTTTTCTTTAAAACAGATAGCATGGTTTTTCTTACATTGTCAGAAAATAGAATGTACAAATAGCACATCACAATGTTAAAAGTTATGGTATCAGATTAAATAAAAAACACATTGAAATAAAAGGGTTATAAATAGATGTGAAAAACAGAATCTCTCAAATAGAACATCACACCCATCACTCTAGAAAAAAGAAATACTTGCGGTTAAACGACCTCATTTGATTTTGTCAATAATAACTCCCCACATAAGGTGAACCAGAAGACCCTCCGTCATGTTAACATAACGAGCTCTACCATGATGTGAATCATTACTCTAATTATAGTCCCAGCTGCCACATCTGCTGTGAGGCTGCTGCTGTGTAATCTGTATGTGGTATTCTGAACATACCAGCTTCTGGGAATACACATGTGTGGCAGCAGACTTCTGCTTGTAAAACCTGTTTTCACCCCCTGAGGTGCAAACCACAGGCTATTATTATCTGGGAAAGTCGAACTTTTAAAATAAATCAACCTAGCATCTTATTCAGCAGCCAGCTGCACTGTGGAAAATGAAGTCTCTCGAGCAGACGCTCAGATTTCATCATATTAGTCAAGGGACATGGGGAGCAAGTCTGTAGCAATATGGAACAGGGGTGTAAGGAGAGTCGAGTAATGTGAGCGTTGGATGCAGGAACCCCTAAATATACGAGATAAATTATTAAACAAACCAAAAAAACTGTGTTATAAATGAAAGAAGATTTTTTTCCCCCCTTTGTGGAGCGCTGACATTGATCCAATGTAATAAGAAATATAAGATTTATTTGAGCACATAGCAAATAAAGCTAAACTAAACAGGAGGCACATGTTTAGCATTTCCTCATATCCCTTATGGGAAAGTGGTTGATTTTGGACAACCTTGGCAAGTGCTGCAGTAGCCTGCAATTTATTGCTACTCAGTTTTCACAATCTTACAATTAGAAACCACATTGTGTTATATTGAAATGTATACGAATGGATAAGTGGTGCATAATAGGAAAAATGAAGGAATATAATACGTTACTTGTAAAGATTTTATTTGATTTTAAAATCTACAAAATGTGATGAATCGGTATTCAGCAACTGTACAAAAGATAATAATCTAGTACAACCAACTTCCTTGAGAAATTCCATAATTGCGTGTATTTTAATCTCAGTGAGAATCTCTCTTTTAATGAAAGCCTGGGAGGTTTGTATTACAGAACAAACACAGCAGAAAGCTGTTAGAAAGCTTTTAGGTTGTAAAACAATAGTATGAAGCACAGAGGTAAGAAACATTCCCTTATAACTCTAAAGGAGATAACATTATAGCTGCCAGACAAATGTGATCCTTAAAGAAAAGAGAAACCTACTGTTGAAAGAAACATAGAAATAGTCCGATTTAACGTTAGTCACAAACCATGTGAGAAATGTAAAAAGGTGCTTTGGTCAGATGGGACTATATATAAATTGTTTAGATAAAACATGTTTGGTTTTTACACCTAGGTTGATTATTGTGTTTAAAACACATACTCTTCTCTGTTTCCCCTTCTAGCAGCAGTTTGTTTGTGAAGATACAAACTAAAGCACAACTAATTTATAGAGATCGTTTGAAATTGAAATGGTTCCCATTCCAACTTCAAATGAACTCTGGCCTGATCAGATCCTCTGATCACTAGCTATTTATTTTATGTTTCCTACCTATATATCCTTTTGCTGCACACTCCAGTCCAGTACTGCATTACATCTTTAGTTTGGATGCCAGCCAGCAGCCGCTGTGCCAAGAAGTAGTAGCAGCAAAGAAAAAGGAAAGACTGGATAACATCTATAAAAACACAAAGAAAAAGGTGACACTGAGAGGGCGAGCAGGAAAATACTGCTACAGTTTTGCTAGTAAAGCCACTAAATATAAACAAGTTAACATTATAATTCATAGGCAGTTCCATAAGGGATCAGTAGTGAAACTCATCCTGGCCTCTATAATTAGACTCAGATAGACTTTATTGTCATTTTGTTCACACAGAGTGTATCCAAAAAGACATTTTGTTCAGTCCACCTCTCAAGACATTTCCATTTTTAAAGTGCAGCAGTGATCAAATTTAAACATGGTGACCAAATGTAAACATAAAACTGGTATATGATTTACAGTTTCCAACATTTTTCAACTTTTTTTTCTTTTTAAACCCCATTTCATACAACATTCAGCAGTCTAATGTCGGTGGGGAAGAAGCTGTTCTGGAACCTGCTGGACCTGCATCGAATGCTTCAAAGTCTCTTCCCAGAAGGCAGCAGGGAGAACACTCCATGGTGGGAGTGTGATGGATCATTGATAATGTTACAGGCTCGGGACACACAGCGCTGAGATGAAATGCCAGTCTGAGGAACTGCAGCCTCCACACCACACAGTGAGACAACAGGTCAAAGATATAACATAAAGATGCAAGAATTTTATTGTTTTACCTTTACGGTTATTTTTTAACTATGAATCAGTTAATCAGTTTTACTCATGACCTAATTTTAAATATCATTAAAACTATTCATTTTAATTTGAAATAACCGAAAAATATGCCATATCATGAATCATGGGTCATGAATGTACAATAAAATAATATACCAAAAAATATCTTTATTTTGTTTTAATCTTCATCCAAAGACTATAAACATAACACTTTTGTAAAACAGAAAATTTGACTTTGGTCCAACTTTATTCGTTGACCATAAAGACAGGTCTTATATCCCATGATGTCCCGATCGCAGCCCCAGTTGCTGATCTAATTACTCACTTCATTCATCTGCCGTACCCTCCCTGCTCTCTCTGTTATCATTCATCTTATCCACCTGCTGCTTCTGCTTTATATACGGTTCAGCCCAGCTATCGGAGCCAGATCATTATTCACGTTCCTGCAATGTTTTTATTGTTTTGTTTGTTTGACTTAAGTCCGTGGTTAATGTCCTGGCTCTTGGGGGCCTGTGTGTCAGGAGGCTTTTGGTGTTTGTCTTGTTTCTCAGGATTGTGTCCCGGCTCTTCTCCACAGAGCCCGTTCTGGTCCTGTTTTGCTCGCCTTGCAGGGGGAGCTTGGGTCTTATCCACGGAGCCCACTCTGTTTTGGCTCTACATGCGGGGGGGGGGGTTAAGCCAGTTTAAAGTTCTGCAGTTCTCCTGGAACCATGTCTTTTCTCTGTCCCTCTAGTCCCGGCTGTCTCTATCTGAGTTTGTCTGTTTGAGCTTGCTGCTGGACTCATGGAACTCTGAACCTGCCTGAACATTCCGAGGATTCCTGAAACCCTGGAACCCCTCGTCGGGCTATTGACTCCTGGATCTCAGAACTGTCCTGTTCTAATCTGTTTTCCCTGATCTGGTTCAGACTCCTTCCTGCTCGATGGGGCTGCTGCATTGGGGACACTGGACGGCTTCCGCCGCATTTCGTTGGCAGTGCATCAGCTGGATCCTGCCTCACCCGAGAAGATGAACTGAACTGTTAAACCAGGTAAGTGACTCACATAATCATCTTCTGTCAGATTAGCGTGGTCACTTACCAGTGTTTCTCCCCGCGTGCCAGTGATGGGGGATGCTCCGCCTTTCCCCGCAGACACTGCTGGTCTGCAGATCCACCGCTCCGCATTCTGTTTCTGTTTTGCTTCTGTCTTTTGTCATCAAGCGTTTAAAAAAATTCCCATTAACTGTCTCACCTGAATACTGGGTCCATCTGCCCCGTTTCATGACACTTGAATGTCCCTTAAGTTATTACAATTGTAGTAATGGAGCACACAATTTACAATGAACCGTTAACTTATTTCATACCTATTGTATTTAATCACCTTGTCAGCCAAAAAGTTCATATTTACTAACAAATGTGAGTGACATCATGCAGTCATGAGACACTATCACCTTTGACCTAAGGTATTTAATTAAAAATCATTTAATTCACCTGTTTTTTATGGTAAAGGAATATTAATTAAGTTTAAGTTAAATGAATATTTCAAAACCAGAAATAGATATTTTCAATTTACACTCTGCTTCACACTTACATCATTATTCTGGACTACCAACGTGCTGAACTTTTATAATCCTGTTCTACTTTGCATCATATTTATTTTTGCACTGGACTGAACATTTTAATATCAATGCCTTTTTGCGCCATTATTTAAACAATCCTTTTTTAATCTACATTGTGTACATTATGATCACTGCTGCACATTATAGTGGTAATACTTATCTTACTCCAACTGCATTCTCATTACACTAGTTTAAGCTGTATGCAATGACAATAAAGTTTATCTAAGTATAATTGGAACAACATAGAATTCGATTTTGAATAAATGACATGGACATTTCACTTCTTTTATCTTAGAGCTCACTAAATGTATCAAATGATACGAATTATTGCCCTACTTTTTGTTTTATGCTTTTTTTTCTGTGCCCCCATAAAAAAATAAAAACAAAATAACAAACTAACCCTCACTGACCCATAATCATGGACTTTTGCCTCTGTTAGAATTTGCAGCTTCCAAAAAGTGGGTGAAGAAAAGAGTGTTAAGGAAGGGAATGATAAAGCCAGGCAGTTTCACAGCCTGAGCCTGTTATGTGCAGCAGGAAGGTCCCCAGACAGTTGCAGGGCAGGAAAATGAGGAGCATCAGACAAATAAAAAGAGATAACTTCACACTTCAGCTGATGTTAGCAGTTGATAATCTGCTGTTTCTTCATTTTTATTTAGACCCAGTTTCTGTCATTGCAATTCAAAGATAAGATTGAAAAAATAAAGATGAATAACAATCATAGTAGTTAAAACAACCCAACTTTTTTTTTCAACATTCCAAAATATTCAAACATTGAAGCTTCCTGATAATGTTTAGAAATTTTTTTAATTTTTTAAAATTATTATTTTTGCAGTGAGTTATTTACAGCTTTAATAATTGAAATCATGAAGTAGTAAAGTAGTTTTAAGGTTTACATGGAATAGATATGCTATGCTGTGATTATTATCTAGATCCTCAAGTATTGTTTTAATCGTTTTTTTGAGTTGTTTGGTTGACAGAGGATGATCCCCATCCTGTTCAAGCTGTGTGATTTTTAACACCTCGGAAGAAGAGAAATGACCTGATATTGCAGCAGGTGTTTAAACACTAAGATGAGAAATAGAAAATGCTCTGTAGGAGGTACAATACACCGGGTTCTGCAGTATGTTTAGCATTTTTCAACCTGACTGTAAGCTCAGGAATTGCTGAGAGTTAACTTTTCTGAGCCTCTCTGCTATGATTCATCATAATTCACAGTAGGTGTTGTTTGTTTCTGATACCAGATTTCAATAAAATTAGCCAGAGGAAAAGCTGTGAGATGACAGCATTTCTTTGTGAATTTATGTTAAGGAAAGTTCTGTGTTTCCACTTTGAAGCTTTCTATCTTCGGTTCTTTTCCTGAGGGGAGATCACTCAGGACAAACCCTTTTAAATAACACTTCATAATGTATATGTATTAAATAACCATGAGACATGACAACAGATTTTGAGAGAAATTGTAATCTCACTGAGTCCAGAGAAGTTTTCTAGGGTCACAGAGGGCATCTGTCATGAAACGAGGACAGATGGACCCAGTATTCAAGGAGAGACAGTCAGTAGGCAAGTTCAAAACATTTATTAAATGAACAACAAAACTAAAAGGGGCGCTGCTAGTATCTATGGCACCCGGTGACTGCAGGTGGGGGGCAGGGCACCGCCCAATCACAGACACTCTGTTAGTGGGAGAAACACAGGTAAGTGACCACGATCATCTGACAGAAGATGATTATCTGAGTTGGTCACTTACCTGGTTTAACAGTCCAGTCCAAGAATGTCCCCAAGTGCTGCAGTCCCAGAGGACAAGCTGGAAGCCAATCCTGGTCAGGGACCAGACAGGAACAGACAGAACAGGCAGGATCCAGGCTTCCAGGCATCCACAGGCTCCCAGGCGGGTTCAGAGTATGACAGGGTCCAGAAGCGTGACCAGGTGGTCATGCACAGGAGCAGACAGGATCAGGTGCAGACGGGCAGGCTAAGTGGCAGAGGGTAGCCGAGACAGGACGTGGAACCAGAACTGAATGCAGGACCTTTAAACTGGTCTCCTCGCTGGAGCCAGGCTTACTGGGATAAAAACTGAACCACCCCACGTATAGAGCCAAAAACCCTGAGGACTCAGCAGGGGAGGAACAGTGGACGATTAGTAGACGAGATAAACACAAAAACCTCTTTCCACTGGCTGCCATAATCCAAAACATGAACCATGAAATAAAGAGAACAGACAGAATAGCAGAAAAACAAATAATGATCTGGCACTGAATGCTCAGGCTGAACAGAATATAACCCAGAGGAAACAGGTGAGAGCAATAAATGATAATTGATGCAGGGAGGGAAAACGGCAGGTGAAAGAAATATCCAATTAAGGGAGAGCAAACAGGCCAGATCATGACAGCAGCGCTTTTTGAAGTCGAACCCGAATCAGAGTTCAAGAAGCATTTTCTCCATCTCCAGTCTGCCACATCATCACATCATTACATCATACACGTTTGTAAATGAGGAAACATCCTCTTAGATCAAGGGCACTGCTCTCATTCCATTCCCAAATCTTTGCCACATAAATAATGTAGATGACTTTTTATCCTGACAGAGAAACAGGAAGGTATTATTATGGTTTAACAGACTCACATATCATCAACTAAAATAATCCTAACACTAAGTAAGACATGAATACCATGCTCTTCTCACATACCGATTGTTGTTGGCCAGTCAAATCAAAGTCCAGTGTTCCTCTGTATCCAAGTGGTATGCTTCTGATCAAATGCATTTAAGATTTTTTTTTTGTTTAGTTTTAAATAAAGTGTTAAAGCTATGAAAAGTTTTGCAATGTATTTTATATTCACCAGTTGCTCTTTGCAGCAGCATGAGTTAACGTTTGTATATTTATATAGTCTGTAATCCAAGTCATCAATGTGCAGCAAATGGTGTATTTTAGGAGGAAAATGGAATGTATTGAAAAGTCAATGTCACATCTCTTCCAGAAGAATAGAGCTTTTCTGGACAAAAGGGAAAAAAAAGGTTTGGTTCGCTTTAGCAATAAAAAAAACAAGATATAACAGGTTATTTCAGCTTCTATAGTTGCACCTTTACTGTGTGAAGGTGATGCAATCATTGCACCTTTTTGCTGTAAATGTCCTTCATGTTCATAAAACCTCAGAAATGTTACAGAAGATTAAACCTCTTATTCATCTCAGCAGGTAATAAGGATCAAGTTGTAGAATAAGTATCGTGTCCTTGTGAGGAGCAGGATAGTAGAAAACAATCGGTACAAAGAAATCTGTTAATAACATTTTCACCCACTCACTGAGAGAGTGTCTGCAGTATTAAATGTACAGTAGCTTAATAAGTAATGTTGGATTTTCTTGTGTTTGCTAAAGAGAAATTCAATCTAAAGCCAACAAGTCAGTATCACACAAAGACACCTCACTCATTTCACATCTCTTCAAGAAGAATAGAGCTTCTGGTAACAGGGTACACACAGCCAACACCGGCAGGCAGAGCTTAGGCCCACATGCAAAGTTAATTTCTTTATTTGAAACAAAATGAACAACAATTCAACTGTTTTGTTAAATAATTAAAGTTCATATTCAAGTCATCCGTCATTATCCTTGTTTGAAGAGGTAAAACAGACTCTATAGTGTGTCAGAGCACACAGTGAAAATAAAAGAACCTGACCTCACTTGGGAGGTTGGGATTTGTTACTGTTTTTTAAATTCTTGGAACAATAATTGGAATTGAACTATAAATAATATCCGATACTTAGATGTAGCGATTTCCTGACCCAACGATTCGATTATTTTGGATACTCAAGAATACACCACGATTCGATTCGATTCGATTAATCGGTTATTTTTTTTTTTATTTATTATTTTTTTATTTATTTTTTTTACACCTTACAGGCTAAACAAAGTTTCAAGTTTGAAATAAAACAATGAAAGCTGTAATATCATTATGCATTTTCTTTAGAAACAACAGCAAATAACAGAAGTAGAAAAGTTGCATCAAAAAATACTGCAAAAATACTGCACAATATCAGTGTAATAAGTTCAATGCAATACCTTGGTTCCAGAGAAACTGTCCAACATATTTTTTTAGAATGTAATAAATATATTCAGGAAAGAGAGATGTTGCTTAGAGAGTTAGACAGGAATAAAAATAAACTACATTGTTTCAAAGGTCATCTGGGGATGTAGTTTTTGGTAGTATTTTTAATTTTCTAAGAAGAACGGGTATTTTAGGGAGAATATAATAGTTTGTCTGGTCCATACTCCATTCTGGAAGGTGGCGGTAATGCACCTATAAGTTGTTTGCCAACCGCCATTAAAAAAAAGAAGAAGAAGAAGGCTTCAGAGTGTCGACGTCACCGCCCCCTTGAGAGACGCTCCGCTGCTCCTCTCCCAGATTGTAGCTGACCGCAAACAGTGCAGCAGACAGGAGGCCGGCTTGTTTTGTTTTTATGACCGAAATTGCGGAAAACAACTCGTGAAGTTTGACCCGCTAGAAGAGCGAGGTGCGCGAGAACGCTGGGACCCTTTTTCCAGCTGATTCTCCGCTCTTTTTGGCCCTCATGTCCCTTCGTTGTCGGACTAAACTTGTCCCCACTTCCTCACCGCCTCGGCCGTATCTAGACCCACAGTGTGTAGCTCAGACCACGCTTCAATACTGAGCATAATTAAAAAATGTCTGTGTGAAGCTTGCTGCAACAAACTGCTGTAAGAGTATAACCAGGAAGCGAGGTAGGAGGGCAAAATAGGTTTAGCGGCACCGCAGCACGGGAGGGAGAATTACGCCAAGGAGCAAATGGATAAAAATAGACCGGAGGAAAAAAAAAACATGAATCGATACTCTTGCAGACGTGTCGATGCATCGGATCGTCGGCTTTTGGATCGATGCATCGATACAAAACGATTATTATTTACACCCCTAGCTATGACCTTTTCCTTATCTGTTTTTAATTACTGCACCAATGCCTATGAAGTAGGCCTTTACAAATTGAGCCCAGAAAATATTTGGTCTCATAAAAAGATGCTCCTGGGAATGTCACAAAGTGAAACATTGATTCATATCAATATATGGCGATGATGCCCTTTAAAATTAATGTTTTTTTATAAGAGAGTTCAGAAAACAGTTGAAATGATTCATAATCAAAAGTTAAAACTGTAAAACAAAACTTACTTTTTTCTCCCTATATCACAGTGAACTTCTATTCTTTGCAGCACTAGATATCTTAAGCCAGGACTGACCTTTTGTGCTGGTGGGTGAGAAACACACTGAGACACTCAAAGTAAAGGTCAGTTTCTGGAGACTGATCTCCAGCCAGGCTGAGCGACCTCAGGCGGAGTTCACAGCTGGGTTTTCATCAGCTAACCATCCAAGAAGCAAGAGATAATATGAGCTGTATGGACAAGTTTTACAGGCATTTCTGGTTTACTTTCATTCCACTTGAATAAGGTCTGTGTTTATGCATTGGATGGAAGGTATTTTATCAGTTTCTCAGCTGCTATGAGGATAAATTGATGAAATAGCCCAATGTTACAACGAGCAAAATGCTTTCCCACTTCATTGAGACCATGGGGGTAGATGGGAATGCCAAAAACACTAGAAAAGCTTGAAAGTTTATCAATAGTAACAGCAACAAAGCTGGCTGTGTGCTAATACATAAATGCATAATACCCCATCAACCCAAAGAGATTTTGAAGTCAAAAACAAAAATGCCGTAGTAAAACACACACACTTAAAGATCATATTGCAGGTTAAAGCTTCACTTTTATCAGTATTCAGAGAAATGAATCAAATGTACTTGTATATGGATGTATGTACATTATTTAGGCTTTTTGAGTTGTTTTAAGAGAACATTTTACTTCCTTATCTAAAAGGGGACCTGAAGTGATGTAATGTAGGTTTACTTAGCTTTACAGCAGTAAACAATGGATACCAATGAGGCACAAAAGTTTAGTCCAGCAGCATCCTGGTATTTTAAGGCATCATTATGAGAGATTCTGCACAGTGATCTGGGTTTAGAACTTAATAACAGAGTAAAATCTCTGGTTGTAAGTAATGAGAAACATCAAATGTCGGTAAGGTAATGTCCACAGCGGCCAGCTGTCTCTTAATATTAAAGTATCCTCAGCATTTATTTTGATACCAATCACTATTCCCAATCAGCCATCCACCGATTTCCTGTTTACTGGGCTGTCTGTTCCTGTAAGATTTGCATCGGGACTGGAACACCAGTGGGATCCCACCCTCTAAGGTTTCATTGATTTCAGCATCATTTAGGCTACGTTCACACTGCAGCCTGAAGTGACCCAAATCCAATTTTTTTGCCCATATGCGACCTGGATCTGATCTTTTCATGGCTGTCTGAACAACACACCGATTTCTTCCAATTCGACCCAGGCCAATTGGCAATGTGGGCCTGAATCCGATACGAATCTGATCTTTTCAAATGCTACCCGAGTTTGAATGGCAAGGTCGCATTCACCTGACCTGAACGTCATTAATACTCGACAAAGGTCACTATTCTGCGTCTTGCTACGCAGAAGCGGCAAGAAAACACCAGGGCAGACGATGACGCAGAGAGCAGTATTTATGTTTAACCATACTGAAAACATTGAGTTTTTATGGTTGGAAAATACTGCTAGATGTACTCCCGGCACTACCGTCCATGTTTACTTCCGTAAACACAGAGCGCGCTGGCCTGTGACGTCATTGCATCCTCAACTGCGCATGAGGGACACTTGCGTTGTATGACTGCAGTTCACACAGGAGATCACATACAAGTCGCATATATTTGGAAATATGAACGGAAACAAAAATCACAAAAAATGAATTAAGACCTGCAGTGTGAACGTAGCCTTAGTGCCCTTTTTGCAGCCCCCCGACAAATGCAATATTTGACCATGTTAATGGTCAATAATTCAAACGTCCAACTTTAACAAAACTGAAATGCACATCTGATCTACCTCATAATTACCAACTCTCCACACAGAGCTAAAGCAGCAACGACTATTTGAATCCCCTACATCAGGCATCTCCAACCTCGGTCCTTGAGGCCCACTGTCCTGCAGGTTTTAGAGGTTTCCTTGCTCCAGCACAGCTGATTTTAATTGAAAGCTGATTAACAGGCTTTTGGTCTACTGCAATCGTTATAATCAGCTGTGCTAAAGCAGGGAAACCTCTAAAACCTGCAGGACAGCGGGCCTCGAGGACCGAGGCTGGGGATGCCTGCCCTACATGACCTTTGACAAAAGGAATGCTAACACATGTCATTTTCATTTTTGGTAAATTTACTTGTTGTGGGAGCCAAAACACTTTAATCCTAAAAAATGTGTATATAAACATATTAGATAACTTATTTTGCATTTTGTCAAAAATGTAACATACAATTTGCTATTTAAAGACAAGGTTACATGACTCAGATATGTCATCAATTGAGGCTGATTAAGCTATAAGCTATATGGTTTACCTTTGGGTTGGATCTGGTTACTGCTGCTGCAGGGTAGACTGGTTTGGTGCCAGTATGAAGCATCATGCAGGTGGAGACAATGTGACTCTTTTATGAGTTTATTTAAGCCAATGGCTTTTTTTGGCCAGAAATTATTATATCCCCAGCTCTGCCTCCCTCACAGCACCGAGTGATCTCTGCAAAGTTCCCTCGGTGCACTTTGGAAGTTCTCAGCAGAAGTTCTTAGCAGCTACTAACAAAAATGGCAGCCCACGTATTCTGGCTGTAAAAATTGTCTTTAGAAAGGAATTTAAAAATATGCACAAGTAAAACTGATTGTTACAAAAAAAAAAAAAAAACATGTCCTCTCTTATATTTTATTGTTTGAATCTCTGGTGGGAAAGCTGAAGGTGGTTTATTTGGGGATCATTTATATTAACAAACTTTTTTTGCGGATTAATATAAATTATTTAAAACAACAAATTAAAAGGAAAATCTTTAAATTGAATTTCTGAAAGATTGTAAGAACTTTTAAAAATAATATGCTGAAGGTCATTTTAGTCTTAGTTTAGGAAATATTTCTAATATAACTGTTAGGTTAAAACAACTTTTAATGTTGTGATTCTCTAAATAAATATATGTTTATAAGGTTAGGGTCAGACCCAAGAGCATAATTTGAAGGTGGATTTGGTGGTATGACCCCCCCAGAAGAGATCCAGTCAATATAACAACCAAATAATATTCATTATCATATATCCATTTTGAATTAATGATAATCTTCTCCTTCATTTGCAAGAGAAATGGCAGCATCTTTAATGATTTATTGATGTAACTCACCCACCTTCCTGCCAAAAACTTTCTTTTCTGTTTACCAACCTTTCACTTGCTGTTTTTTTTTTTTTTTTTTTTTAACACAATCGCTAGCACAGCAAGAGTTGATGTGTTTTGAAACATGAAAGAGACTTAAAAAGCAGGCAGTCATTTTTTCTTCATCCTTGTTTTTTTTCTAAATTGCCCCAAATATCATGAAAGAAGACATTTAGAAGAAAGGTCTGGAAAAAAAAAGCTAAACCTGGAAAAAACACACACACTACATTCCCTATTTTTATCTAATAGTGATTAGTTATTTTTTAGTTATTTTTTAAATAATTTAGTTTAAGACCACTGCCTGCTACACCTAACTTGACTTTGATTCAAAAGAAAAAGACAAAAACAATTATTATTTGCAGAACACCAAGTTATGCCATTTTTACCTATGAAATAGAAAAAGTTCCCTGCTTAGAAGGATTTACTTAGAAGAGACCATCCTAAGTAAATGTTTCTGGAGAATTAGAAACTGTGATGCATTCATGTAATTTAAAGCTTTATTGTTAGAATTAGTGATAATCTTCTTCACAATAGCACTAGACTGGAAGGTTAATACCTAAACATATGTACATGTAGCAGGAATAATGAGTGAGTCTTTCAGAGATTCAAGAAGACTCAAAAACTACTAGGTTAGGCTGGGGATAAGACAACACCTGAGGCTCGTAGCACCATCTCTGATTTCACGTTGTGCTAATAAGCCGTTTTAAGAAATGACTTTGTGTTATTGACTCCAAACAAATATACCAATTAGCAGCTTAACCCTTTAAAGCCCGATCCAAGAATAAAACAAAACAGAAAATTACTTTTTTTTGGTTTGAAGTCCTTATTTGGCCTTTTAACAAAATATGTAAAAAGAGAAAACAGAAATACATTTTTGATATTAAAGCTACAGTGTGTAATAATTACAGGGATATACAGCCAGAAATGTAATATATTATACATAACTA
>NW_015150532.1:1364567-1367129 GCF_000732505.1 Cyprinodon variegatus
ATGACAATTGTTTTCTCCTCTTTTGATTGACAGACAGATGATTCTTCACATCAGGGAACGCGCCCCTTATGCTCTCTGAGCTTTACAGCCTGAATCTAATGCTTTACATTTCAGCTAGTGATGTAAGGCTGTGACGCAGAAGCCTAGCTATGGAAACCTTTCCCGTGCATCCCATGATCCGCTGACCCCAGAAGCAGCAACAATTTGTACTGTGTTTGTAAAAGCATCCAGATGGGGAGTGACGTCTCCAGGCTGCATAGTGGTGCAAGAAATAGTTCCTAATTAAAATGCTGCTATACAGCGTAGATTAGGTCCCTTTCATTTACTGATTGTTGCTAGGCAAGCCAATGGTGTGAAGAGGGGGCTGGAATGCGGGAGTATGTTATCTGACATTTTCTGACATGTCTGTTAATGGCAGCAGCACAGAAAGCAGCTTAATGGGGAGCTGTGTTGGGTGGTGGTGGGAGATGGAGGGGGTCTCCTGCTGTTAGTGTGTGCCTGGCACACTCAGAATAGGTAGTGAGAGAAGGATGGACTTCAGCCTCATATATGAGCAGCTCTTTCTCTAGTTAGCATCCATGTGAGGGATTTTCATGAACAACTGCACTCCAACCATAACACTGCTTTTTTATCTCTCCTCCACTGTCAAGTAATCCCTTTTTGACTATTTATTTCTCTGTCTGTGGATTGGGTTTGGCAGTGATAATCTGGGATTAACGGCAACAGTCAATGATGACGTTTTAAACATTGACAGGTTTTACTCTGGGAGCCTATAGATATTTTATGACATATAGGTTGTGACATTTATTGACTTTAAATGAGGCTTACCAGAGGCGTGATGTACCATGAATAGTGTCTGACAGCATGAATGACAGAGGGCACGAGAAGATTAGACTCCTACACTTACCTTCAACTCTTCGTCAGGCAGTTTTTATTGCTCTGTGCTGCTGCAGTTCGTTTAAACGTGTTAGAACTACCCAAAGTTAAACTCTGCAAAGGAAATAGAGCTCTGGAAGTTTCTACTATGACGTGTTTTTGGATTGACGTCATACGTGCAGCTATATGCTCTGATGTCTAATAGAGATTTTAATCATCGGAGCAATTTCCTCTGTCCCATTGTACAAAGGGAATCTATTAATTTGGATGGCACTGTTCTTCTTGGAGATAATTACCTTCTATCAGCGCTGCGGTTTGTTGAGGATTTTTTTCACTCATCAGGATGATGGACGGTGTTTGATTCAGACTCAGTGAACTCACACACTGAGAAGACCACTCGTATGCAATTCTAAAGCAGAACTCCAAAGTACAAAATATGGAAGAACAAACTTTAATCACTTCGGTTTCATCATCTGACTCAGAGTGTGTGAGTACCCTTATGTTACCATTAACAGAGGGAACACAGTGCAAAGATAAAGTATTTTTTTTCTCCTCAGAAACTTTTTACATCCCACAAAACAAGTACAAACCTCATAAGCTTTATATGACAGACCAGTATAAAGTAACATATACTTGCAGAGACCAAGTTAAATAATAAAACTGCATATTACATGCTTTATCAAAGTTTTTTTTTTAAATTGAAACATTTAGAAAACATTTAATGTTAATTATTCCATTATATCTCTGACTGTATGTTTGGACTTGCAGCTATTTAGCTTTATCCTTCCCTACCAACTGGTTTCAAGTGTTGCTGCTTGGTTTAAGAAAAAAAAAGGCATATCTCAAGGCATAAAGGCACCACCACCATTTACCAATGAGATAATATGATTTACATTTAAAATAAGAAAAACAACCCAATTATTCTTCTAATTTTACTACTTTTAATGGATCCACAATTATTTGTAACAAATGACTTTGAGAGACATTTATTTTTGATGTAAATATAATACAGCAAAATACTGTATGCTTAGTTTTAATATAATTTATTTTTTAGAAGGACAGAGATCTTATTTCATTAGGTATGCATTACACAAGGCAAAATAAAAAAAAATAGATTAGTGTACAAAAGAATGATGCAAACAAAAGGACCATTAAGTATAAGTGGATTATTAACAAAAAGTAAATAAAGAGAAAAAGAGGCTAAGGCTAGGGTAAGTCTTAGCCTTCAATTAAAGAGAGGAGTTGTAGGGCTTTGTGTTTTACATTATTCTAAGGGCCTTGAAGCCTTGAAGATAAATTCCATTCAGGGTTTTGAAGTGAATTAGAAGCTATTGGAGACTTAAGGTATTATGTGTGTCAGTCTATTAATTCTTTGTTGCTGGAACAGGTGAAATGTGGATTTTCTAAATGGAGTTGTGGGATATAAGATATTATGCAGTGTATGTCTGATGACCTTATTACATAGTTTTGAATTCTTTGATAAACATTTTCAAATCACACATTGTGATAAACAGAACAATGGCTGAATAAGCTATTGCATTTGCAACCAAGCACAACATAGCTTTAGAAATATCATTAAAAAGTAGTTTAAAAATGTTAACATTAGTTTGTATTTGTATTTGCAGCAGAAAGATAAACATTGTCCAAAGTTGTTCACTAGATGCAGTATTGACCAAATGTCTTTAT
>NW_015150532.1:1369139-1370837 GCF_000732505.1 Cyprinodon variegatus
CATGTCTCATTCAAGGTATCGATCTCTTTGATATATTGCCATGTCTACGATGTATGCCACCAATTGACTCAACTGAAATAAATAATTGTAAACAAACGATTTTAAAAAAAAAAGATCCAAATGTTTTGCCAAAATCTTCTAAGATATGTACCATTAGTGTAAACTTTAGAATTTGAAGAAAATCATGAAACAATGTTTTTCTATATAACAAAAAGGGGGGAAAAAATGTTTCATCCTCACTGACCTGAAAGAGGAAAAGCTTGGTTTATTCTCACAGTGGTGGCCTAGTGGTAAGTGCATTGCATCAGCCCACTGCTCCCCACAGGGGTGGGTCAAATGCAGAGTGAATTTCTCCTGTAATAAAGTTAAAATGATTAGTGTTAGCATGTTTTTACAGTGCCATGTTTACATTTGGGATTTTGTTATTTACCTAAAAATACACCTATTGTGTTATACCTTCACTTCCTTTGTGCACAGTATATGATGGCAATAAATTATGTAAAGTTAAGGATAAAAAGAGGTACTTTACAGTAAATACATACATAATTAAACAATGTTGATGCTGTAGCTCTAAATTATGTTTTTTGGTTGCTTTTAAAGGTTTTAAACCTGAGCTCTATAGGTTCTTTTAATTGTGTAGCCATAGTTTTATAATCCTCATCCCCCTGCAAAGCAAATAACAACATTGCTTTGAAGGTCAGATCATTCCTGATGGTTTGCATCAATTCTATTTTACCTGGAAACTGGTTCAATCTGAACCCAGCAGTCTATTAATTACCGGAGATGAAATATCTCATCCAGTGAAGCTTTTAGTCTGAACTTCATGACATCAAATGGGTTCAACAAAAAAAAAAAAAAAAAAAAACCTGATGTCAGGGAGTCCATCTTTAGTCCCTGACTCTTCCTCCATTTAAAGAAAAAATAAAGAAATGATTTTTTTCTTAAGCTATGTTCAAGATTAGATCTAATCTGTTTTCTATAAAATCCTCTATTATAAAAGAAAAGGTTTAGTTTTCATAAATTATTGAATTTAAATTGCATTTACTAATAACAAAAACAAGCACTTTTAAAAACTAAGCTGTGCGAGGAACTTATGAATACTCTATATTCCAATTTCTTTGTTTTGTCTTGCAAAACTACATGCAGTCTCTTATATGCAAAGTACTGTATAATTGTGGAGCCAACAAGAGATTTTTATTTTTTTATTTTTATTAAAATGTGAACCACATGCTGTGCATTTGTATGCAGTGTCTGTTGAGCTGGGTGTACACAGCAAGCCAAACATACTTTAGAAAGGCTTGGAGTTCATAATAAAACTGGCCTCAGCAAACTTCTCTCCAAGACGTAATCAAAACAACTATAGCCAGCCAGAAATTTAAATTGCAAAACAGATGAGGTGGTGGCTGTAATAGATATTCTTCTATACATCTTTCGGTTCCACTCTAGCATTAGGTGGAAGATATTCAGTTTAAGATACAACAAATTTATCTCACAATAAACTATTAAACGAATGATACACGGATTGTATCCTTGAATGTGTTTATTTAATGCTAAGGTTAACAAGAATATTCCTTTTTTTATATATGGTAGCTTGCAGGTGAGTTTTGCAATGATTTTTAGTGTTGGCTTAAAGGAAAATTCCAGTTTTTAACACTTTTAGCCCATTTTCTGTAGTGTCCAGGATGAAATCGAATGATC
>NW_015150532.1:1372937-1374090 GCF_000732505.1 Cyprinodon variegatus
GGAATGATTAATTAAGGGAGAGCAAACAGGCCAGATCATGACAGGATCTGCAACGACTTTGACTTTGGATTTCCCCCAGACATATACTTCTACTTGGCATCAACTGGTACTTGCTTAGCCTACTCAGCTCATCGCTTGGAACTCTGGGGGTGGCTTCCACCACAAGCTGGAGTCAAACCTCCACTATGGATTCAACTTGATCCTCCGGGCTCAGACTGAACTCAGAACCAGGTTAGTGACTTATGCTCATAGCCGTGGCCTATTTGAGTTTTAAAAGTCACTAAAATGAGTTTCTATTTCTAAAGAGGATTCAGTTTTCCCTTCCCCTGCACAAGTACTGATTTTCAATAAGCTCTTGATTTATATATCTCTGTGCTGTCTTCTTGATCTCGCGTCCAACGTTCTGAGTGCCCGACAGTGACTCTAAACTTTTTGCTTTTGAATGAAGTCAAAACATAAGTTATTATCTTTGGACCAGTGTTAAAAAAAAAAAACAACAACAAAGAAATAATCAGTCCGTTGCTTCATTTGGATGGGATTGACTTGGTCTCAGGTAATATACTAAGGAATTGGAAATATCCTGTCCTGGGGTGATGCTGAGAAACTAGCCCATGCATTTGTTACTTCCAGGCTGTAGTATTGTAATTCTTTACTATCAGAAAGTCCACAATTTGTAGTTAAAAGTCTTTAGCTGATCCAAAATGCTGCAGCCAGAGTTCTTCTGAAAATTTAAAAAAAGAGATAATATCTCTCCTATCCTATCTTCTCTTCATTGGCTTCCTGTTAAATCCAGAATAAAATTCAAAATCATTCTTACATATAAAGCCCTACAGTAAATAACAAAGCTCCATCTTATATCAGAGATATGATTGTAAGTTATGTTCCTAACGGGGCACTTCGTCCTCAATTTGCAGATTTACTACTGGTTCCCACCATATATACAATTCTAAAAGAAGAATATTAGGGAAATCTTTTAGTTATCAGACTCCTCTCCTGTAGAACAACTCATATATGAGCTCTATTCCATCCCTTTCAGATTGAAAACTGGCTTATAGCTCATTTGCTTCACTGTGGAGCTAGTTCAGCGCTACATTTTCTAACATTAAAAATATTCACAGATCAGTGCTTCGATGTTCCTTTTGTGTGTCTCATT
>NW_015150532.1:1375648-1377857 GCF_000732505.1 Cyprinodon variegatus
TCTCACACCAAGTCTGGTTCCACTGGAGGTTACTTTCTTCTAAAAGGGAATTTTTTCCCATTGACTGTTATTGCATGTATGCTTGTTGTGAGGGATTGCTGTAGAATCAATGACAAAATCAAAGCCAATATCTATGTCGTCACAGGCTCATCCAGGGGGAGCAGATCCTGTAGAGTCAAACACTCGATGCAGTCTGCTAGTTTACCACATATAGAACCAATCTGACTGTATGATCTGTTTGAATTGTCTCAGTATAGGGCCTTAAGATGACATGTATTGTCAACTGGCACCATGTAAATAAACTGAAATGAATCTTTGTCTCCAGTCCCCAGTTCCATCCTGGGCCTCCATCCACTGCTTTCTAATTTTCAGACTTCTGGGAAAAACCCAATTTGTAAATATCTACAATTTCCAGTTAGTCACCTGGATCCACTAAAGGCTATGCCTCACCATCACCACTCACCTACCTGTCCACTCTCAAATGCTAATTATCATTATCCTGGGAAAACAAAGTACTGCACAATCTGCAAACATTGGTCTCTATGGATGTACTTGTCATGGTTTTGGTTTTGTTCAAGTTTTATATCCGAGTTTTCATTGGTCTTATTTTTCATTCTTGTCTTCTTGGTATTTTTCAATTGTATTTGAGTTCTTAGATATTTATTGTTTGCCCTCTTGTGTGAGTCTCCTTTTCCTTAGCTCCCCTTCTTGCCTCTGTTCACACCTGCTCCCAATCTGCTAATTAGCCTGGTCTTTGTTTCTCTCTCTCATTTATTCTCCTTATGCTCAGTCACTCTTTGCTGGTTTATTGTTATTTCTTTAACCCCTTGTGGTGAGTGTTCCTGGTCATCAGTATTTTTTGGATTTTTGTGGTCTTATGTTTTTTGATTTTTGCTTCTTTTACCGTTTTTGTTATTAAACCTTCAAGAAACCACTTCAGCTTTTGTGTCTGAATTTGGGTCCTCCTTCAAACGTCCACCGCCATTGTAACAGTACTATCCTTCCTCCTTGATCTTCGCAATATCTACAAACATACCTACCTGGATTCTTCTCCAACATTTACCTTCCTATTGGTGTTATTTAAAAATTTCTCAGTTGTCCCTTGTTGCCTTCACAGAGTGGCAACATAACAAACCAATTATGGAACAGATTTTGTTCAATTAACATTTAGCATTGCACTTTAAAAGATGTTTATACCTGATGTTTCCTGATAGAGGCGGTATCATCAATGAGTGTCTGAAACAGAGCTGATGTTCAAACCAGCTGCTGGATGGACCAGATGTTGAAGTCAGTAGTATATCTTTCATAATTGGTTTGTGTAGGTTAGGTATTACAAGCTGTTTTTGTCGTCCTAAGTATGCCCAAGAAAAATATTTTTTCCTTACCCCCAAGCATATAGACTAATAATAAGCTATGGATTGGAAAAAAAACTAATTATGCAACAGTTAATGGTGATCTGTGGTTCAAATAGGAGGCTATTCTCCCATCCTACAAACCATATGCCATCAGTGTCTCAGTGCGCACAAGCTTTTCATTCTCCTTGTTCTCTGCTGATTAGAGCTCTTCTGAAGTCTGCTTGGCAAAAATGCAATTTGTTTTTTAGGGCAGACTGTTATGCAGCTCCTCGTCTTTTCTTTTTCTTTATCACAGCTGCCTGGTGTCTCTTATGGAGCAGAGACCAGCAGAGCTATGATTTCATTCAGACTTTTTAACATACTCACAGGAAGTAGAGTTTTTGAAAAGGAGGATCTGATTAAAATATAAATTCAGTATATACAAAGGTAAACCAAAGCTTTTAAATCTATTTATTTTTCATACAAAAGCTGTATTTCAGAGATGGATGATAGATTTTACCCTGTACGGTTTTCTATTGTGTTATTTTGCTCCCCTGGGGTAAAATATACACTATTTCTTGTTGAAAATTATTCAGGATTTCAACTGAAATTAAGAATAATAAAGGTACTTTCTGCAAATTCTGTACATGCTTGATATAAATAAAGTCCAGGTCTTCTATGGTTGCATTAGTTGAAATGTTTTAATCTTTTTATAAGGATGGAAGAAATATCTACAGAAAAAAAGTGATCAGCACTGATGACTGGTTTATTGCTTCACTTCTTCCACCTGCCTTACTCCGCCCAGTATTCATTCTCACTTAAGAGAACGATGTATTTGAGTATTTTATTTTTCACACTACGACTTGGAATTATGG
>NW_015150532.1:1377952-1389052 GCF_000732505.1 Cyprinodon variegatus
ACAGTACTATCCTTCCTCCTTGATCTTCGCAATATCTACAAACATACCTACCTGGATTCTTCTCCAACATTTACCTTCCTATTGGTGTTATTTAAAAATTTCTCAGTTGTCCCTTGTTGCCTTCACAGAGTGGCAACATAACAAACCAATTATGGAACAGATTTTGTTCAATTAACATTTAGCATTGCACTTTAAAAGATGTTTATACCTGATGTTTCCTGATAGAGGCGGTATCATCAATGAGTGTCTGAAACAGAGCTGATGTTCAAACCAGCTGCTGGATGGACCAGATGTTGAAGTCAGTAGTATATCTTTCATAATTGGTTTGTGTAGGTTAGGTATTACAAGCTGTTTTTGTCGTCCTAAGTATGCCCAAGAAAAATATTTTTTCCTTACCCCCAAGCATATAGACTAATAATAAGCTATGGATTGGAAAAAAAACTAATTATGCAACAGTTAATGGTGATCTGTGGTTCAAATAGGAGGCTATTCTCCCATCCTACAAACCATATGCCATCAGTGTCTCAGTGCGCACAAGCTTTTCATTCTCCTTGTTCTCTGCTGATTAGAGCTCTTCTGAAGTCTGCTTGGCAAAAATGCAATTTGTTTTTTAGGGCAGACTGTTATGCAGCTCCTCGTCTTTTCTTTTTCTTTATCACAGCTGCCTGGTGTCTCTTATGGAGCAGAGACCAGCAGAGCTATGATTTCATTCAGACTTTTTAACATACTCACAGGAAGTAGAGTTTTTGAAAAGGAGGATCTGATTAAAATATAAATTCAGTATATACAAAGGTAAACCAAAGCTTTTAAATCTATTTATTTTTCATACAAAAGCTGTATTTCAGAGATGGATGATAGATTTTACCCTGTACGGTTTTCTATTGTATTATTTTGCTCCCCTGGGGTAAAATATACACTATTTCTTGTTGAAAATTATTCAGGATTTCAACTGAAATTAAGAATAATAAAGGTACTTTCTGCAAATTCTGTACATGCTTGATATAAATAAAGTCCAGGTCTTCTATGGTTGCATTAGTTGAAATGTTTTAATCTTTTTATAAGGATGGAAGAAATATCTACAGAAAAAAAGTGATCAGCACTGATGACTGGTTTATTGCTTCACTTCTTCCACCTGCCTTACTCCGCCCAGTATTCATTCTCACTTAAGAGAACGATGTATTTGAGTATTTTATTTTTCACACTACGACTTGGAATTATGGCTAACCCAGAGCGTTGATTAAAACTATAACTGTTACATACAATGTGTTAGAGACGATGGATACCAAAAAGAGGTACTTAAGCGGATTCCAGAAGGAAAAAAAAGCAAAGAAGAGCTGCTGGAAGAACGGGCAAAACTTCCCAAAAAAACATGTTCTTTGAAATAACCGAAGAAAGAATGGTGAATATTGCTGCTACAGTGAATAAAGATTGCGACCAGGAGATGAATGGAGAGAGCGTAGGTGAGGATGGGGGCTGTGAAACTAAGGTAGCCCGATGAGGCTAATTTTACAGCAGATTATACTAAAGTATAGTGTCTAGTGAAGTTGAATGAATGTGTCAGTTGTCTACGGCAACGGCAGCGGCTTAAAAACCCTCCGACATGGATGAATTACTGAAATACCTCCACAGTCTTGGAAAAAGACTTTTTAACAGTTATGAAAAGAGCATGATTGCAGTTGTTGCTGATAAGCATGGCACAGCTGGATTCTTTTTCTCCCATAATAATAAAAAACATTAATAATTTTAAAACGGCCTTTTGTCTTTTTTTTTGATGCGTTTCACTTACATTTAAAAGTTTTTTGTGTTCAAAAACACATACGTGTGAAAAAGAAACTTGCAAAAAAAAGCCCAAAGCACCAGTCTAAATGTAATCACTTCCGCCTGCAGAGAACCACAGATTGGTGTTCCTCACTGCAGAAAAAAAAAATTCTGTTAATACAAGACAGCTGACAGTCATCACTCACAGAAGTTAAAGACATGGGTCTGCTGTTCAAAGTTCCAGAATAACATACGTACACTTTATACCTGTGCTGCGGACCTCCTGCTGGTTCTCCCTGTGTGAGAGGAAATCTGCAGAAGCAACACTGTTAGCAACAGATATGGGAGGCAGAGTGAGCAATTTCCATAGAGAGCAAGTCTTAAAAGTGGGGTTGATATAGTTGAATCTCAGGAGAATGGACAACCATTTAATAATAATGGTTAAGGTGAGAGAAATGTGCTACGGTTTGAAAGGCTATCACAGAGCAGCAGTCACTGAGCTCTGTTCTTTGTAGAGAAATGTCACGACTTTTCTCTAGATATAGAAGATATAGTTTGTTCTAAAAGCTCCTCTGGGTAAAGCTTTCATTTAATACTGAACAAAGTGCAGTTCAGCGACATAAGGGAGATTTTTCCTTCCTAATAGGAGAGCTATTTTCACTAAATTCGACTGGGCAAATTTGTGGCCACAAAATGAATTGTTCATGTGGATGTAGCATAAACATCGGGGCTTATGTCAGCACTGTGGTCTGTTGACCTCTTTGGCTTGTTTCCTTTCCCCTTGGCTTCCTTAAAGTTAGTTCCACTCACACCAGCTCCATATTCAGCTCATTAGCCCATCCTTTGTTCTGTTCCCTTTATATACACCACCATCTGCAGTCACTCAGTCCTGGTTCCTTGTTGTTGTTGCTAGTTGCTCTGGCTCGCCACCTGAGTTTTCCCAGATGATTTCTGTTTTTTTTTTTGGTTCTTTGTGTTTTGCATTTTTGCATATCTGCCTCAGCTTTTTATTAAATGAAAAATAACTCATCTATAATTAACTCATCTCTGGATCATGAAGCAACCAACCATTGTTGACAGCAGCAGGTTATACTTTAACAAAATCATTACTTAATTAAATCAGATATTATGGCAACAGACTTAGACTTAGACAAATTTCATTTAACACAGCTTTTAGACAGTAAATGAACATTTCTGTTCCATAAAGTGCAGCAGTGATCAAATGTAAACAGTGTGAGAGAAAAAAAACATGGTGCAAAAACGTATTGATATAGAGGTTCAGAGCATTAAATCTATATGGTACAAACATGCAGTATTTTTGGTTTGGTGTTATCAGTGTGATGCAGAGTTTGTGACACGATTTAGAGTTTTTTCAAACAGTCTGATGGCAGTGGGGAAGAAGCTGTTGCAGAATCTGGTGGAATTCCTCCCTGCCTACAGCCATCATATGTTATGATCCTGGTGCTGATGACTGCATTTATTACTAACTCCATTCACCTGTCTAACTCTACCTGGTTTCTCATCACTGCTCATCTGATCGACCTGCTCCTGCCTCTATTTAAGGCGCTTCCATCCAATCATCATGGCCAGATTATTCTTGTTCTCTCTAGCCATTGGTGAGAGGGTTTTTAGAGTTCCTTGGTGTTTCTGATTACCTGATCCTGACCTTTTCTGCCTCTCAACCACTGAGCCTGCATGTTCTTGTCTCAACAGCTTGCCTGAACTGTCTTCGGACTCCTGGACCTCTGAGCCCTCCTGTTCTGATCTGTTTGCTGGATCTTGCTTCGGACCCCTGCTTGTTCTGCAGGGCTGCAGCATCTTGGACACTCTGAGTGGTGCTCACCGCATCTTGTTGGCAGCACTAAACTGTTTGACCAGGTTAGTGACTCACGTGTTCATAATCATTCTTCGCCAGATTATCGTAGTCACTAACCTGTGTTTCTCTCCTGCAGAGGTTCCAGCCTCAGATGCCATAGCCGTTTCTACTGCAGATCCGCAGTCCGTGTTTTAAATAAACGGTTTTTGAGTAATCCCACTGTCTTTCTGGCCTTGAATAGTTGGTCCTTTCTCTGAGCCATGACATCATATCTACAACTTGATGAAGACTAGTGAGTTACTTGAACAATTTAATTCCCTTTCTCATGTTTTTGTCTAAAGCTAGGACTCACATACAGATACCCCTGGGAGGCAGTGAGAAGTACTTGTGCACAGCGGCCCCGAAAATGACTAGCTCCGCCCCTGATCTTACTGTTTTTGTTTTTATGGGTTTTTGCAGTGCTAGCTTCCACCTCCATTTCCCTGTGTAGTAGACGACTCATCAGAGGGCTGCTGTGCTCCTTCCTTTGAGTCCTTTTGGAGCCAGCTGGAATCAAACACTCAAACACGTACAGTCACTTGAATGCATGGCAAGTAGCTGGTGAAGATTCTCAGTCATCTTATGGAATGCATAGCAAGTATTTTGCAGCAAAGCAAGGGTTTTCTTTGATGCATATTATATTTTTCGACAAACAACCTACAAGCTGTAAACTGTTCACTGAAGGGAACATTTTAGCAGTGATGGTACTGCATTCGTCTTATTATTGTTGATAATTACACTAAAAATTTGAAAATGTAAAAGTAAGCAAAAACAACTTTTTGGTAAGGGCTTGCCAGATTCTAAAGTTTTTTACTTTACATAATCTCCAAATCTCCAAAAGTGCCTCTTCTCTCCTTACTTCGGCTCAAATCGAATGGGCTCCAAAGCATAAACAATGTTATTTAGACGCTTCTGTGTCTTTTCAACTCCGTCTTCCATCAAACCAAATGTTTTAAATGTTTTATGGTTGTGATCTATTGCCGGTACATCCAATGTATACAATTGCAAGAGCTAGCATTAATCAACCCAGTGACATCCCAGCTTGAGGTACTGCAACATGATTGCAGCTTTACCAAAAATTTGAATTATATAACTATAATTATAGAAATGTTCTTTTACATTTATATTTTTCACATTTGTAATGTCATTATTGATAATAGTTAGACACAATCTTGTTAAATAAGTTAGTTTGGTTGAACATTTTTATTTCCCCTTTAACACACAAGCCAGGAACACGTGGTTGGTCATCTTGTAATAAGAAATTCAACTGAAAAGGTCAAGGGTCTTTCAACAGCTTTAAGCCATTGTACTAAGAGACTTTTTTTTGCAGAGAAAAAAAATTTCTGATTACAGACCATTGCTTTCACTTTATTCTAACATATGTTAGCCTCACGTAGTCCTACTCAATTCTAGTCAGAATATGAGTCTGATACTGCTCCATAGAGCTGTGATTATGGGGCGTGTTTCGAACGAACCAGGAAAAAAAATGCCTCTGCACTCAATTGGATAGACCTACAACCAATAAGAGCAACGGAGTGCGTGACGTATGTTAAGCGACCAAGGGAGCCAGCTGATAAATTAAACTTTTGCCGAATCCCGTAGGAAGGACGCCAAAAACATCTTTCTTTTCAACAAATGCCTTCATCGTGTTTCTCTGTTCCTCTTTTAAAATTAATTTGCTGTCGATATTTTTGTTGTCACCCAAGCGCGCTTTGGTGAAAGGTTGATTACGTTACTGTTGATCATCTGTCCATCATCGTATAAAGCCCGCCCCGCCCTGACAATTTGATTGGCCCGACCAGATATTGGGCGAGCATACTCGCGCTACTATTGAGCAATGCCAGACCGAACTTCCTGACCTCAAACGTTGTGGGCGGGACTAAGTTCGGAATGGCACCCAGGCTAGCCATATGTATTAATTGCATCAACGTGTTAATGAATATTTGCATTTCTGAGTTTTCTGATATCTGTAATTCTCTTATATGCTTGGACCATTCAATAAAGCAGCTGTTTGAACTGTCCTCCTCTCATCCTCTGTTCTCATCCATAAACAATGCCAAGACTATTGACAGGATGACAACTACAAGTAGCCTTTGAGCTGTGTACAGCAATCTCTGTGCACAGAGCCCAGGCACAGTTTTTTTGTTCTACTACTTTTTGCACAGAATATTTTGATTACTTATTTCAGCTGCCTGAGTAGATCATTTAAATTGCATTCAGAGCATGCACAGGATGCAATGAACAGGAGTCTTGCAGCTCTCTCAGCCAGTAGTGGGTATGGCTAGGTAGGCGTTAGCTTGGTCGCTTTTCTTTGCTGGTCGCTGACAACCAAACCATGCATGTCCACGCATACCTTCACACAGAGTACTGAGCTAGTGAAAAAAGCACTTCATATGCAGCAAATTACAGGGATCTTTTGGCAATTTGACTTGTGCCGACACGTCTTTCACAGATTAAAGATGCGTTATATTGAGTTAAAAACAAGAAGGGGAGGAACAGTAACTGTTTTGAATGACCAATCAAATACATTCCTGTTTAAGCAACAGCTTTCCGTTATGCAGAGAAATGGGAGATTTTTTTTAGGCAGAGTTTGAAGTGAGTCTGTAATCTTGCATCTATACACATTTACTTTATAAGAAAAGGTTGCAGGGCTGCTTATCAGATTAAAGTTAGTCAGAGTTCAGCTGTCTTTGTAGTTTGGTGAAAGAAATGACTCCATCTTTGACACAAAAGTTGTTTTCTCATAGATTTTTTTCCCCCGTCTATAATTTCTGGAATTTATAATGAAAAAGCCCTGACACTTTTAATGTTTTTGCAGCATCCCTCTGATTGACAGCAGGAGTGCAAGGGTTGGCTTGCATACTGACTCTGCAGAGAGGAGTCATTAAGGAATTCTAAGTTTGTTTTACACCCACAGCTTAGTAAAAAAAAATTCTTTCTCCTATAAAAGATTTCTGAAAACAAACATAACAGCTCCTACATTTACATGCATCTATGTGTAGCAAATTAATACATTAATGCAAGATTAAACTTTTTATATGAGCAGAGTAACGTGAAAAACAGAATATAGCTTTAAAGCCCCAGCATCTTACCAAATTTACTGGTCCTTGCTTTCTTATCAATCAATCTCTATTGTCAACTACAATTTACATTGCAAGATTTCAGTTTCAGTACAAACTGTTCATCACAATAAATAGCATACATTGGGGTGGGAGGCTGAGAGGGGGAACGGATTTACTTAGGCCATGCGTGCTGCAGAACGCTGCCTTTGGCTCGTTCTTATGAGTTGCAAGGTTCCCTCCGGTTATTTTATTAAGCCACTGACCACTCCATTTTAGGATTCTACCAAGGATAGAGCGGGATGTGGACCAGGAGTGGCCAAAGCCACCCTTAGCAATCATCAGCCACCCCTGTGCCCCCCCCCCTCCAGGTGATCCCATGTGGGCATAATTCTTAAGCACCTCTCATCTAAAACTGAGGATGGCAGCAGTAATACTCTCAAGTGGAATGATTTTTCTAGCTAATTTTACATTTTCATTTTTCATATATTAACAATAAACATAAACAAAAAAAAAAACCCCATCGATTTTCTGACATGTTTATCCCTGCTGGGGTTGCGAGGGGTGCCGGTGCCTATCTCCTGCTGTCAATGGGTGTTAGGCGGGGTCAACCCTGGACAGGTCGCCGGTTCAGGACAAATAACCATTCCAACACACACTCACACCTAAGGAGAATTTAGAGATGCAATTAACCTAACAGTCATGTTTTTGGATTGTGGGAGGAAGAGAACAAACGCATGCAGAGGAATCAAACCCCGAAACCTTCTTGCTGCAAGGCAGCAGCGCTACCAACTCCACTCTGTGCAGCCCGCAACAAAAAACACACTAATTAATTACTTCAGAATGCATGATCTCTGCAAAACTATTTTTTGTGTTTTATGGAAAAGAGGAGAAAGCTATCTATCTGCAGGTCATCCAGGAGTCTTCTGTGTATATAGAGATGAAAAACAAATCAATCTATTTAATATAAGTATTGATATATTTAAATGGAATTATTATACTGAACAATTACATAAATTATGGTGAATATTTTTGTACGGAAATGTAAAACAATCTACATAGTCAAAATATAAAATTCAAACAATCTAAATATTCTTTGTTGGCCGCCATGACCACCAATGCTCGGCTCATTCTTTAGACCGAGTCCAGCTCTGTTTGTGCTTTGGATCCCTGTCGTCTCAGAGCAGAAATGATGTCTTTAGAGGTCTGTGGGTGTGGATAATAAAATGTTCCCTGGCCTATCCACTTTCTTATCCTCTTAAACAAAAGATGACAGCAGTGAGGAGACTCACTCAACTACTGAAGACTCAACTACTGGAGTTATACCACAGGTGGCATCCTACCATGTTACCAGGTTGGAGTACAGCAAGCTACCTACTGAGGTACATCAATGATGAGGCATTGAGCCATCCGGGTTCAACCATTTGGAAGGGGGGAATTCATACTTTAGGTAATTAATTTCCATTCTAAGCCTGTTATAATTTCTCCCAGAAGAGATAAATTTCCCCATGCATCTTAGAGGTGCTCTTACTTAAAGATCCTAGTGTAAAAAAACATTTTCCAGTACATTAACCACACTCATGAAATTCTTCTTACACAACACAGTCCATTGTGTTAGATACTCCAGATCTGACCTGACCCCAGGAGACACAGCAGTGCTGTTCAAGCCTCATTATTTCATCCCAATTAGATTTACTGCTGATGGATGAAATCACACTCCAACAACAAATCAAGAAAGACAATAAAAGAATTACTGATGCCTAAGAGTTATTTATTTTGCAAGAGAAAGACAGGGAGAGAGAGATCGAGGGAGATCCACACTTTTCTTTGCATTCAAAGTTTCCCCCCCTCCCTTATGTCCTCTCTCTCTCTACCTCTGCGCCTCCAACTTCGCTCCCTCCGCTGATGCAGAATCACACTTCACCTCCCCCAGTTACCATCAGAAATCTCTCATCCCCCCTAATGCGGGGATCTTCCTCTGCTCTCTAATCCACTGAACAGAAGTGCTTTGTCCTTCTGTATCACTCACCCTATTTTTCCCTCCCGTCTCTTCGCTGCAGGATGAGCGCTGAATGCAGCAGTTACTACAACACTGACGGTGTGTTTGTGGAGGCTTTCTCCTGCCCCAAACAAGGCAGCGCTGCCTTTGCCATCTACTGCTGTGGCTTTAATGATGTGAAGTATTGCTGCGATGATCCCAACAGCTTTTTTCCATATGAGTATGGATACATGTGGTGGCTGAGGTAAGCATACTTTTATTTGACATTTCTCCTGTCATTTTTTATTTTTCTTATGCTTTTTAAATCCTTGTACCACAATTAACTTCATAACTTTTAATGATATTGTTTAGTTATCACCCTGTTTTGTTACTGTAGTTCTAAAAAAGGCTAAAGCTTTTTCATTAATAAAGATGTCTGAAAAGAACGTAAATCATTTTTCTACTTTCCTCTCTTGTTTATTGTTTTATAACTTTCTCTTTATAGAAATATGTTTTTAATAACTACTGGAGAGAAATCATTTAGATTTACTTAATAATATATAGATTTACACCTTAACAAGTAGCAGCAACCTTTTTTTCTTTTTCACCTATAATGTGTTTTCCCACCTATTGCTATTTTAACCTTTCAGTTTTGTTTCTACATTATCATCCTGTCTCCTCTCAGTATCGGTGCTCTGGTAGGTCTATCCATCGCAGCGGTGGTGCTCCTCGCCTTCCTCATCACTGTCTGCGTCCTCTGCTACCTTTTCATAGCCACCAAGCCCAGTCGCCTTGACAACGGCCTGCCCCTCAGAGCACCAGGTCAGGATGGGTGTGTGTCAGACTTGTCATTCTGTTATGATTTTGTTTTATTTTTGAAAACAGGGTTAATTACATCCCAGTATGCATGTGTGAGTGTGTTTGTGTGTTTCAGGTGAAGGTAGGAGTCTTGTAATGAAATTGAAACATGCATTGCTAATGAGCTTTGACACCTCTCTGATTGGTGGGATATTGTCGCCTTAGTGTCATAAACATAAATCTTGATATGGCACTTTCACACATATTTACCATGAAGAAAATCTGATGGTGACAACAGTTTAGCTGTGTGTGTCATCACTGAGCTTTGAATTTGCAAACAAACCTATAGGGTTGCATCTCTGTGCCTTGCATAGTTAGTACAAAAATCTAACTGCAAGCGAACAACAACAGAAAAAAAACAATAGGATTGTATATTTTAAAGGGATAAAGGATAAAAGCAAACCAATATCATATGTTTCCACCCCACTTGAAATTTTATCCCAATCGTTCTTTTTGGTAACTTCACTCAAAAACACAGATAAAAATAGCAATAATTCTCCCCTTAAGTTGTTCTTTAACACCAGCTTTAACCCAAGAAGACAAAGTCTGGAGATATTAAATTGTTGCATTTGCCTTCATAACTCTGTTTTCTAACTCAGAAAAGCTCTCAGAAATGATGCGAGATAAAGCACAGACTTGCATCAATTAAAAAAGAAACGTTTCCTCCATGACTTTGGTTCCAAGTTAACAAGATTAAATCTTATCAGAATCAGTTCTTACCTCTGACAACTGATGGGTAGAAACAAACAAATACCATTTTGCTAAGCATAAGTACGACCATTTTGGGCAAATCCACCTTTGAGTTGCATTTTTCTACACTATTTTCAAAAGTAATAAGCTGTAAATGTCTCTACTGCAATAAGGAACTCTCTTTAGCTGTAAACCCAAACTAGTCAAAAATACTCAAAATATTTATTCTTATTACATCATTACTTACACTTAACATCTATGTGTACAAATTACTGAGCACATACTGTATTTTATAGTGTAAAGGCCAAAAAGATGGTGCCAAACATAGAGCACCACTCCAGGCAAAGCAACATTTCCCACACAGAGGTGGGTAGCCAAGCAAAGAAGCAGCAGCCTACAGGCCAAAGAGGCACAGAGAAAGACAAATGGCACCAAGCCCTACTGATCCAGCCCCTCTGCCCCCCCCCAGCTTCACAGGTCTAGTCCCCTGGATAGAAGTGGTCACAAGACTGCCCATCACCAAGCAGGGCAGGCATTAGCTTACCTCACCTGCCAGAACCTAGAGGGACGGAGACAAAGGGGGGGCACATATATTTCAGCTGAAAAGCCAGGCAGGCAGAAATAGAATGCGTCTCTCCAAGGGTTCAAGAGGGATGGATGTCCACCAGAGCTTAATGAAAACCAACATCCTCTAAATAAGTTCTGGAGATCATAAGCCATGGCCCCTTTGAGCCATAGGCCACAACCCTTGGATGGTTCTGGTAGCCATATACCGGGGGTCGTCAACCCAAACTGCTCAAAGAGCCATACTGGACTAGCCTGGGTGCCATTCCGAACTTAGTCCCGTCCACAACGTTTGAGGTCGGGAAGTTTGGTCTAGCATTGTTCAACAGTAGCGCGAG
>NW_015150532.1:1389477-1397792 GCF_000732505.1 Cyprinodon variegatus
TCTGGAGCTGCAAAAATGTAAAAGTCTTATATAAACCTTATATGGCGACACAGGCTGTATTATTAGTGTATTATCACACTATAGAAAAGGAATAATGGACTAAAATATATAATAAGCAATCATGATTAAATGTTTATCCTGGAGCAAATGTCACATAAGAGCATGAGGTGAGGGAGGAGCAGTGAATGCCCTGACTGCGTGGATTTTACTTTGCACTGCTTCACCGCCCTTCACTGCGTGGTTTAGGTTTTGTTGCATTGATGAAATTATAGAAACACGATAAAGAAATCTTTTTATGGTGAACATGTTTCTGTTGGGAGGAGTTGATTGTGTCATTGCAATGAGTTTGCAATGAGATGCTTTGCATCTCTGCTTCTCTCTCCTTGAACCCCAGTTGGCCTGGTTCTGCTGGAGATTTCTTCCTGTCAAAAGGGAGTTTTTCCTCTCCACTGTCGCTACAAGCATGCTTAGTGTGAGTGATTGCATTCGAGCCAAGGAGTCGATGCAATCAGCTGGTTTTTCCTTTAGATAGAAAACTTTGAATCAAATTGACTGTATGATCTGGAGAACTGTGAAGTGCCTTAAGGTGACGTGTTGTGAATTGGCGCTGTAGAAATAAACAGAATTTAATTTGATTGAATAAGATGGATATTAAATGTTTATATGTGAGCTAAGGCTTTAGTTTATCTGATAACACATCTCTAGATTAACTCTCAGGATTGATTCCTGTTCCTCAGTAAGGAAGGATAAGTCTTCTTATAGCCTCTGCTATGTACAGGCAGACAATATCTTTTAACAAAACTTTTTTTTTTACTTTTCTGTCCAGATATGCAATTCCAGAGCTTTTATTGTGGTAAACAAATCAATAGTCATTTTGTTTTTCCTGTGTTTTGCAGTTGTAGACCCAAGCGAAGGAACCAGTCATGGGAGAGTTACCGCTGCTTCTGGTCCACAGGGGTTCAGAAAGCAAATGATGAACAGGAAAGTGGACTCTGACAAGGAGCCATCAGACCCGGAGCGGCTTTTTCAGCGATGCTTTACTGCTACGGTCACAGGTGTGAAGGTGGAAAGTCCCACATAGGGTTAAAGAGAAACTTGTCTCTGAGGAAAAACGGCGAACAGGGCGCGGCTCAAGGAGGCGGATAATTCTGGACGCTGTATGAGCTGCCAGAAAACCTCAAGGAAAGGCATTACAGCTGCATTTACTGACATCATGCATCACATATTGTAGTCATGGTAGCTGAGTGGAGTAAATTGATGAGTTTTTCCATTCATTGGAGCAAAGAAGCACTCCCAGTGCCGGTGACCACTCTTAAAAGCAGTTATTATGGTGACTGAAACTTTGCTGCTTTTTAAGTGAAACTGATCTTTCACCTCTTCTTGGAAGTGCTTGCAGATGGTATGAGTTGGTGTGTGAAAGCCTGGGAATACAACAGGAGAGAAAGGATATCATCAAAATGGGAACAGAGACTCTGGGGCAAGTTTTCAATGTCACAAGTCAGACCCTTGTGACATTTAGAGCTGCCAATTTAAAGCGCTCTCCTCTCATGAATGTAAGGACTCAAATGGGGTTTTCCCATGTAAAACATTCTCTACCAGGAACACCAGCTTGTTTACTCGGTTACAGTGATGTATCTCCCCTTTTAAATGCCAAACATCCTGTTCTACCCATTGTCCTCAAATGTAGGAAATCAACTGTCAACAATAGTTTCTTTCATCAGTTTGTCACTGTGTTTATCTTTGTTTTTTGTTTTTTCTCAGCCAAACAAACCTCTCCTTGAACATGTCCGATGACATTAATGAATATTGTGGGATATTAATAGTTTGTGATGGAGTGCATTTCAGTTAAAGTCACGAGTTGATGACTTAATAAGTCAGTTGACAGTGCTGTGAATAAGCAAATAACACTTGAATACAATGGATACCCTTAGGCCTCCGACCCAACTGGTTTCATATTTCAACAAAGTTTCGGTAAATCTAAGAAGATCTGTAATCTAACTTTAAAGACGAAATAAATAAAATAATAAAATACTTGTTGAATAAATATTGTATTCTTTTCAGGTTTAAATATTGCATATCAGTAATGTAAATATATAATGGATCGCTCAAATAATACAAATATTCAGAGACAATTTAAACGATCCGATAGCTAAAAACAAAAAGAATAATACAGAGAATAAGAACTGAAAGTAAATTAGTATAGGATCTAATTTTGCAGTTGTGAACGGCAACTGTTTTCTAATAGTTGTTGGTTTCTTGCAAGCTTAGTCCTGCTGAAAGAAGACATTTTTGTTATTTCTCTTTCTTTAGATTGAGTTTAACAAATTGAATTCTTCGCAAAGTGCATTTAACAGTTAGGCTCTCTTCACTTCAATCCCAATTCAAACACTAGTGCTTAACTAATAAAAATGTTGCTTACACCCGTCAAACCAATAGAAATGAATCTTCACTCCTCTCTGCTGGGAAAATTTCACCCCCAGAAGTGAAGAGAATGTGATCTGTTAAATGCAATGAAAAGAAAAAACATTTCAATCTGAAAAAGAGAAAACATCAAAATTGGTATACATTTTTTTCGTTTTTAATCAGGAATTTCACTGACTCAACCCTGAATTGCATTTTTCTCCATTTGTGAAATGTGTTCTTTGCTTGCAACAATAATAGAACAACATTCACTCCATAGAACAGCAAGAAAGCCTCATCAGGTTTTATAAAGAAAACAAAAAGACCTGAAATGGATGAAGTCAAAGGAGGTTCCATAGCTGATGGCCGCTCACAGCTACAGATGAACACATAACAAGCTGGAAAAAGCTTAAAAACATGTTTACAAGCTTTTAACAGACTATCAAGGACCCAAATGGCTGGAGTAATTTTAACCAAAAACATTGAAAGGAACCAAAAGGAAAGCAATGAGAAGAAGAGTGGCGTCGTCTTCAGCCTTAAGTTATTTGCTCTCTGTTGTAGGAGAGGCTGTGATGTTTTGTCTGTTGTAAATACTTCGCATTTTGCTGCTGTCACTAATTAAAAATCATCACTCAAGAACTTTAATTAGTATTTTCTCTTTCTGTTACCTGATCAATACATGAAGTTTTTCCGTGAAGGCCAGTAGTTTTTGTTTGAGAACATTTGTGAACAGAACGAACTATGACTAAAAACACAGCTGGCAGATCATTAGAGGAGAATTGATAAGAGGAGCTACAATAGTAACAGAACAATATCCTCAGCTTTAAACGTCTTAAAAACTGCAGCTGTTATTACATAAAAAGTTTTTTCTACAAAGTTTTTTTTCCGCTAAGGTCGTTTAAATAAAAATAAACTTCAATTTTTGAGAAAAAAAATCTGCATCCATTTCCTTCTTGCTCAATAAAATACTACCTCAGTGTTTCCCCTAGTATTATCCAAGGTGAGCGCTCTGCTCCCCTAGTAGATCACTGAAAGCTGTAATTATACATCATTGAATTCATTAGCTTCTCTAAATAACACCAAATCATTGAACTATTTCTGTCTATGAAATACCTAATTTGACAAAGCTGCATGAAAACCTGCGCTTCACGCTTTGACCCTGCACTAGCAGACAGCGAGGGTTAACCTTTAAAGGCAGTAGGCGGGGCGTCATAGGGATGTTTGGAGTATTTTCTGGGGTATTTTCTTCTCTTTCTACCCAGTATAATTCAGCTGCCGTCCCTGTGCATGAAAACATCAGACTGGGTCAAACTTAACGCTTATTTTAAGCTGAGATATGAACAATAGATATGAGCAAGTCTAAATGACAGAAAGAAAAGGAGGAAAGTAACAGGATAGAGTTAAATTAGCAAAGATACTAGAAAGAAAAGAGAAGGTGGAGCTGAGAGAGTTTGGGCAGGAGGCAGCTATTGTACAAAATAAACCTTTAACTGAATATGGAGGATACACGGCTCAGAATGTAGGACCCAGAATTCAGGCAGACAGACTGAAGTGATTTATAAACAGTGTTTATTAATTGCTCAGAGTTTTGCATCTCGACAGCTAGGACTGGATGGCTGAATCTCTGTAGAGGAAGAAACACAGGTTAGTGACCATGTAACTCTGACGAGGAACAATAGCAAGCAGGTGAGTCAGTAACCTGGAGGAACATATTCTCATTATCAGTTCGTATAAAATCGTACGAAAAGTTATGCACAGTATTTTGTACGTTTTGGACGTTTTTTCCCCGAAAATACAGATCAGTGCGCATGCGCAGGCAGACAGACGAAAAAAGCAGATCCGTGGACGGACGTAAAACTGGGAAAAACAGTGCATTAATCACTTCTTCAGGTCTCTAACTAGGTTGCTTGCTGTTTTGTATCTTAGGGTTAGGGTTAGGGTCAGGGTTAGGGTTAATTGTATGTTAAATTCTATGTTATTGAATGGTGCGTAAGATGCGCATGCACAAGGATATCTTGTCTCGAGGCAAGACGTAAAAATACAACGAAGTGCGACGAAAAAAACGTCTAACACGTACAAAATTACGGTGCATAACTTTTCGTACGATTTCATAAGAACTAATAATGAGAATACACTGCCTGGTTAGGTGTGGAATCCAGCACGATGATTTTCCACAGCACACGGCAGAAGCCCCCCAGAGAGTTACAGGAGTTGAAGCCAAAGGTGCTGCAAAGCAGAATGATAAGCAGAAGCCAGCTGATGAGGAAGACCAGAAGTATCCTGAAGGAGAATCCAAAGCGTGTCATTGAGGAAGCAAAAGTCCTGGTCAGAAGATCAGAGATCAGAAGAAGTACCGGACGAAAATCTAAGCTGGGGTCGGGAAACAGATCAAAGGTCATTAACAGGCAAAATCCAATCGGAGTCCAAAGACAGGTCAGGAAAACAGATCAGAGCAGGGAAACTCAGAAGTCCAGGAGCAGGAACTAGTCAAGATCAGGCAGGCAGAATAAACAAACTGGGGCACGCTAGAGAACTCTCACCTATGGCTCGAATAATCTGGAGCTGATGGCTGGGACCAAGCAGTTTAAATAGGAACTGGAACAGGTGGATCTGATGAGTAATGAAATAAAATGATGAAAAAAATGATAAACATGAACCAATAATCCAGTCATCAGTGCCAATATCATAACAGCTATACATGAATCATTAAACCTTTTCATCTACTACTCCTAATATCAATCCATCCTCACTGACTTCTTTTTGCTTTATTGAAGAAAAAAATCAGGGGAGAGTATGTGATTGAAGTTAGAGATAGAGTGGAGAAAAATATACGTCCTCTATTCAAGTTCTGTTACAATAAAATGTAACACATTCTACCAGCTCAAGAAAAATACAAATAAGTTGAATGATTCACTTACTGGGTTCCAGTGTTTTCCTCATGGTGTTTATNTAAGGTGTTAGGTTTAGGCATGGATTCCACTAATATTAGGGTCAGTAGCCAATTGATCTGGTAAGTTGATAGTAAGGGCTAAAATTAGGTTTAGGGCAAGTGTCAAGGCTAGGGATCGGCTAAGTGTAATTTTAAGGCAAGGGTCAGGTGTTAGGGTTAATTATATGTTCAATTCCAAGTTATTGAATGGTGCGTAAGATGCGCATGCGCAAGGATATCTTGTCTCGAGGCAAGACGTAAAAATACAACGAAATGCACGAAAAAAACGTCTAAAACGTACAAAATTACGGTGCATAACTTTTCGTACGATTTCATAAGAACTAATAATGAGAATACACTGCCTGGTTAGGTGTGGAATCCAGCACGATGATTTTCCACAGCACACGGCAGAAGCCCCCCAGAGAGTTACAGGAGTTGAAGCCAAAGGTGCTG
This sequence comes from Cyprinodon variegatus, assembly GCF_000732505.1. Classification (NCBI taxonomy): domain Eukaryota; kingdom Metazoa; phylum Chordata; class Actinopteri; order Cyprinodontiformes; family Cyprinodontidae; genus Cyprinodon; species Cyprinodon variegatus. The sequence continues at coordinate 1,395,260 of NW_015150532.1, forward strand.
CAAAGCAGAATGATAAGCAGAAGCCAGCTGATGAGGAAGACCAGAAGTATCCTGAAGGAGAATCAAAAGCGTGTCAATGAGGAAGCAAAAGTCCTGGTCAGAAGATCAGAGATCAGAAGAAGTACCGAACGAAAATCTAAGCCGGGGTCGGGAAACAGATCAAAGATCATTAACAGGCAAAATCCAATCGGAGTCCAAAGACAGGTCAGGAAAACAGATCAGAGCAGGGAAACTCAGAAGTCCAGGAGCAGGAACTAGTCAAGATCAGGCAGGCAGAATAAACAAACTGGAGCACGCTAGAGAACTCTCACCTATGGCTCAAATAATCTGGAGCTGATGGCTGGGACCAAGCAGTTTAAATAGGAACTGGAACAGGTGGATCTGATGAGTAATGAAATAAAATGATGAAAAAAATGATAAACATGAACCAATAATCCAGTCATCAGTGCCAATATCATAACAGCTATACATGAATCATTAAACCTTTTCATCTACTTCTCCTAATATCAATCCATCCTCACTGACTTCTTTTTGCTTTATTGAAGAAAAAAATCAGGGGAGAGTATGTGATTGAAGTTAGAGATAGAGTGGAGAAAAATATACGTCCTCTATTCAAGTTCTGTTACAATAAAATGTAACACATTCTACCAGCTCAAGAAAAATACAAATAAGTTGAATGATTCACTTACTGGGTTCCAGTGTTTTCCTCATGGTGTTTATATATTTTCTTTTTAACAAGGAAAGTTGAAATTGTTTATCATTGTTGCTGTTGTTGTTATTAGAAGCTGAGAGGCCAGTCATGGCCATTGAGGTGATGCAGAAGGACTGGATAATACTAGTCATAGAGAACCTTGAGGAGGAGGAGGAGGAGGAGGAGGAGGTGATAGAAGAGGGGAAGGGAGAAGCAGGGCAGAAATACAAGAGCCACCAAACAAAAGGAAATATAAAATAATAGATATCTCTAGAGAACCAAGGATAGTAGTCCAAACTTTAGTCCAAACTTTGTTTTTTTGGCAATTGAAAAGCGGTCAGAAATTATACATTTAAGGTCTAGCTGGCATTTCCAGGTATAGCCATGCTTTAATTCTTTAATATTTGTTTTAATTTTTACAATAAACTGATTGATTAAAAGGCCATTCCCAACCATGCTGAAAATAAAGGGGGAAAATATGACAAAAGCTAAACATAAAAACACTAGAGAGACGAAGAGAGTCTTATCATCAAGCTCCCTCCCCCCCATTTACCCATCTTCCAATGTTGGTTTTAGCATTTCGAAAAGTAGTGAGGGTTACGATGACAGACTTTGATTTAAACCATACTTCTGTTTTTTTTTCTCCAAGGCTAACCTTGCTCTTGTGCTAAAAAACTAATCATATGAAGGTGATCACATCAAGAAAAAAATTCTTCAAGGTGCAAATGATTTGATGCTCTGACAAAAAGATTTGTCCTCACAGTCCTTCTTCTTTCATAAAAATATTGTTCACAAAGGACATGAGAAGTGAACACCACAAATGAGAAGAGCTGGAATAAAATTACCTAAATGCCAATCATTTTAAATGACACCAATGTCGGTTATTTTCTATTCATTAGAGCAGTACGAAACATTCTCTGGCCTTTATTGGATTGCTCAAGATTAGGTTTGCTTCTAGTGGATTTCAAAATGCCTGATATAAACCATTTCTGCAATAGTGAACTCATTATCTCAGGAGACAGATGCAGAGATGGGAGGGGGGCATGTGCTCTTGCTTTATATGTCTGCTAAGGATATAAATATGGACTGATAAAAATAAACATGGCTGTAGAAAAATATTAAATTTTAACATTTCAATACATAAAGAAAAAAAATTCCCAAAAACAAATGAATAAAGGCAGAAGTTATGGATGTGACCATATATGTGGATTAAATTAAATCCATCTGGAGTCTTTAAGGGCCAATGAATTCCGGCCCTTAAGACCTCTGCTAGGATATATAGTGTGACTAATCCTAGAACGACACAACACTTCGAGCAAAGGTAGAAAAAAGGAATTTAAGCAAGTATGTTTTTTGTCTTAAAAATGGAAAACATTAAAACAACTGCATGCATCTGTATTCTTTACATGAACTGAGTCCTGCAACTGGGTCCAAATTAAAACCAGATTTGGAGTCTGAGATGACTGTTCTAACCCATGAACATGTTTGACCTAAATCATTTTATTGTTGCTCTAGCTTTATGTTTAGGACCCTTGAACATCCAATGGAGTCTCCATATTTTCCAGCCTCCTTTTTATTCCCCTTTATTTAGCATACAGTTCTTACCAAGATCTTTTTTTTCCAACTCTTATCGTCATTACACTGTCACAAGTACAGAGCAACGGAATTCAGTCTCTGCATTTAATCCATCACCTTTGAGGAGCAGTGGGCTGCCCTTGTGCAGCGCGCAGGGAGCAGTCTGGGGTTCAGGGTCTTTGTTTTGGGAACCGGAGTGGCAGTCTGTGGGAGCTCTGAACCTTCGGATTCCAAGCGCAAGCCCTAACCACTAGGCTGTCACTCCCC
>NW_015150532.1:1399358-1401836 GCF_000732505.1 Cyprinodon variegatus
GGTGGATGTTAAGAGGTTAAAAAAAGGCCTACAAACTTTTTTTCTTTATATAAAGCCTACAAACTTCTCAACAATCAATAGTCTGATCTCCCCTGTCATAATCTAATGGGGTAACATCATCAGAGCAGATGACTTAAAAAAGCTCAACAAGTTGATAAAAAGGCTCTGTTCCAGGAACGCCTCTAGAAAAGGCTGAAAAATTTCTAGAAAAATTTCACAAAATTCTTCATAAAGTGAAGAACATTACGGATAATAGTGAGCATCAAATAGTTAAAGACCGACAGAGTTTCATCAGTCAGAGGCTTCTCCAAACCCAGTGCAAGACAGACCTCTACAGGAGATCCTTCATGCCAACAGTTATAAACACCTATGAATTGAATTGATTGAATTGATTGAAGTAAAATGAAGAGAAGTTAATATAACTTTTTAGAGGAAACCCAAAAGCTTTGACAAAAGCAGTTGACCTTTTATTTCAGCATTTTAAAATAAATAAATAAATGCCTTTAGACAGAAGTTATCATGGAAATCTGAGCTGATCTGTTTTAGAACTGTTATCATCTTGTGATTAAATACACTTCTCCTAAATTTGAAAATCGCAATTGTAATTGCCGCGTGTGAGATGTAATGTAAGGATTAATATGATCAAATTAATATTTTCCCCAGAATCAGTGCACTGACATGTGTTGTATAGATTAGATTAGATTAGATGAGCTTTATTGATCTCACAGCGGAGAAATTCACTTGTCACATATTGGCATAGAAGTTAAAGAAGGTGCAAACAAGGAGGAAAAAGGTGCATTAAGAATAAACAATAAACAATATATATACAGTATATCCAGGTATAGACAGTATAGGCTTTGTGTAGTCACAAAAGTGGCCATCTTTGTGTTGCAAATGAGTGTAATTTGATTAGCATTTTTCAAACAAAAAATAGACTTGATGACAATCAATAGTTTTGATCCAAATAATCTATTAGTTTTATGAAAAGCCATTCATTCTGAACAAATCACAGTAATATTGCACATAAATGGCTTTTAAGAAAAAAATTGATTATTCTGATTGTACCCTTTTATTGAAAAACTCTGGATTGATGAAACCACCTCTAAGAAATGTGCAGCAATCACCTCTGATGGAAGGTGATTGTTCATGGGAATTATTTAGAATAACAATTTTTACCTGTGTTATTGCCTGTACACTCGTAATGTTTTCCAGCAGCAGATGTTTAATACAATAAGTCATGTTCTATTTCCCTTTGATCATTTCACTGCATGTATATTTCATTGTAAACCGGCATGGGAAACTTTTTGCCCTCTGAAACAGAAATTTACATTTCAAAGAATAAAAAAAGGGTCAAAAATCGGAGACGGTAGGATTTGCTTTCATCTGATGTCCATATATGTTTATATAATAATGTATTTTCAGATGCATTCCCGGACTGTATACAATGCCTTTTTATTGCACTTCATTAAATTTTAATCAAGGCCAGAGGCTGGCAATCCCGATTTGAAAATCAAATGCACAATAAAGGATTATACACTGTGCACAAACAAGAAATAGATTTAGAAAATAGAAGTGCATTTTCTCGCCATCGTGTTGAAAAAGTAACTCTTTCTCTTTATTTTATTCAAGACATGTTACTGTTTTATTTTAAACAGCTTCACTGTTCAGTTTTATCTAACGTTTTAAAACGTTTTAATTCTGTTCGCCGCATAAATTATACTGCTTATATTGTGAGAAACCAAGAGGGCAACATTTTTGTATAAGTTCCTTTGGTTTTTATTTGCAAACATGTCCTTCATAAATGTTAGAAAGACAACTCAAACAAATTGTTGCTTTCTGACTAATTATTGTGCAAATCTTGTCATCTGGAAACCGACATATTTCAGTGCTACTGAAATAATATCCTCTTGGTAAAAGTATACGTGTGTCATGATGGGGTTTAGGTGTCTAACCCACATGCAGAAACACTCACTGACAACCGGGGGAAAGTTAAGTCTTTTATTTACATAAGTACAATGATGAAAATACAAGGGTTCTGGGTTCAGCGGCCTGGTCACAGGAGGAACTTAACTGTACAGAAGGGGATTCTGATCTGCAGGGGGTGGGAACCCTGTGAGTCCAGAGGCTTATCGGCAGGCAGGGGGCAGAAGACTGAGGGCTAGGCTCAGACAGAGACAGAGTGCAGGCAGGCAGGGTTTTGGCTGAGAGAAGGGATTCAGATCTGCAGAGGGGGAACCTTGTGAGTCCAGAGGCTTACTGGCAGGCAGAGGACTGAGGTCTGAGGCTGAGACTGAGTGCTGGCAGGCAGAATCCAGGCATGGGCAGAGGCAGAGACTCAGACTTAGTGCAGGCAGGCAGATTCCAAGCCGTGGTTTCTCTCTCCAGAGTTTTTCTGGTTTTCAGGCGAGTCAGGATCTGAGAGACAGGGAGAAACAGGGTCAGACAGGTTTCACAAAAGACAGGGTCTTAAATCAGGCA
>NW_015150532.1:1401925-1428916 GCF_000732505.1 Cyprinodon variegatus
TTGCTTTCTGACTAATTATTGTGCAAATCTTGTCATCTGGAAACCGACATACTTTAGTGCTACTGAACTAATATCCTCCTGGGAAAAGTATACGTGGCATGCTGTTTAGGAAATTATTTAAATATGTATTGTCCAAAGACTCAGAGTAAATTCAAACTGAAGGACTCTTACCTGCCACCAATCTTCATGGCTGCTACACGCCTTAATATTGGCCAATAATTTGTTTTCGAAGCTTCAGTTTCAAAGACATCCTTGCTTTTCTGCTGAACTGCAACCCTCCTCCTCCCCTTTACCAATATCCATCTGCCAGCTTTTCCTACGACTGCCCTAATCGTTCAGCCTTCATTCAAGCAACAGTTTCAGATTCCAGGAAGGAACGGGTCTTTAACCTAGATCTAACCGCTCACACACACCAACTGCATTCAACACTGACATCTTCTGCCGCGCCAAAGACTAATTAATTTCTTCAAGTTAATAAAACATTTTAATTGCTGCTTCTTCTCTGTGTAAGTCTCTCTAGATTGAAATGACTTTAATTATAATGAATGGAGCCTGAATATATCAAATGACTGGGGAATATATTGGGTGAAACCATGAATATCTGGAATTTAAAATATGATTATATTAATTAAAAGCCTGAATATATTGAATAAAAGGTTAAATAAATGGAATAAAAGTCTGAATGTATTGGATGAAAGTTGGAGTATATAAAATAAGTAGTCTGCATGCACTGTATGACCTAACACAAGTATAAGTGTTGAATTAAAAGAAAAAAGCTGAGGACATATGTCTCCTTTCATAGCTCCTCTTAATTGCCTTCCTGTAAATCTCATATTGAATGTGGATTCCTCCTTCTCACATATAAAGCCTTAAATAGCTGAGCTCTTTCTTATATCAGGGATCTGATTGTTCCTGATGTTCCTAACATAAAGAGAGCCAATTACTCTCAATCTTCAGGTTTACTTGTGCTAGTAGTAGAATTTGAGGCAGATCTTTTAGTTATCAGGCTCCTCTCCTGTGGAACCAACTACCAGTTTTAGTCTGTGAGGCAGACACTCTGTCTATTTTTAAGGCTACAGCAGGTTTAAAATGTTCCTTTATGATAAAGTTTATAGTTACAGTAGCTCAGAGTATTCTGAGCTATCGCTATATTTACGCTGCTATAGGGTTAGACTGCAGGAGGACATAGGAACATCTTTCTGCTTCATTCTCTCTATTCTCTAATTTTAACTAATTCTCCAAATAATTCGATCTCTAATGTTATGCGCTTGCTGCTTTTTCTCATCATAGTAGAATCATCTGGTCTGTTCCTGTTTGGCTGTGACACCATCCAGGAGAGAAATATGTATGAGCCTTGCCTCTTTCTTCCTCTGACATGAGAGCTGGCCAAGAACACATCTGCCTGGCTGTGTGTTTCCTGGACGGGGGAAACACACCTATGGAGCTGGTTGACAGTTAACTTTTGTATCTGTGCTTCTTTTTTTTATGTCTACTTCTATCTTCTTGAACCCCAGTCAGTCTTGGCAGATGGCCGCTCACTATGAGCCAAGTTCTGCTGTTCTCACTGTCGCCACATGCATGCTTGGTGTGAGGGATATTGATCTGGTTGAATTGTCTCTGCAAAATGCCTTGAGATGACGTCTTACAAATTGGCACTATATAAATAAAATTTTATATAGAATTTAATTTAATTAATATTCTTTTTATGTTATGATAGTCAGTTTATAACCTGACTCCGCCAGATGGATTTGCTCCGCATATCCATCTGGAAACCTTCCGTTGAAGTAATTTTGGGAAGGTGCGAAAATACTGGTTAGCTGATTGGCCTATGTTGGTGATAGACGGGCCAAATAAACCAATCAGATCAATGAAAGCATATGACGTACTAACAGAGCGACGACGAAGAGGAGCCAATTGATAGATCAAACTCTTGCCGAAACCAGTCGGGAAAAGAGCAAAAACATATTTTCCTCTGAGAAAAGCCTCCAGAGCAGTGTTTTGCTGTTCTTTCAGTGAAGAAATACTCTGTAATTCCGATAAAACTTGCTCGATAGCCACGCTAACGCTAGTTTCATCGGCTGAAGCCGCCATGTTCTTTAGACTGAACTGTCGCGCTTCTCGTTGCGTCACACCTCAACCCGCCTCAAAGCCAACGCTGATTGGACGTTCGTTTGGTGAACGGCTCCAAATTTTCTTTAACGGAGAGTAGCCAGACTGATCTGCGAATGAAACCTTGAAAGCTCGCGAGATCAGGATGGTCTCACGAGGCTAGTCAGTTTATGCTTTTTTGCACAAACAAGGCTGTCTTTATGTGACCTTAACATGTTTATAACATGTTTTGTTTTGTCAAAAGACAATATTTTATTTCTTAAATACTCACATGTATTGTTGATGTATTGTTCATCATAACAGGAGAGTTAATTCTTTGATTAACATGGGAAACTGAACACCTGAACAAATTATTTAATCTATAGATTTTGAATTCTGCTGCTGCCTGTCATTTTGAATTATTGACTGTGTTGAGATTAGGCTGTAAAACTCTTCTTTTAAACTGCCTATAGAACAATAATATTTTTTGATTAAAGTTAAGTTTTAATTAGTTTCATAATACTTTAAATGGTAATGGCCCTATTTATGAGCTTAGCCTTCCAGCTTTAGAAGTGGTTGATAAGCTAAATTAGCTTTAGCATCTTTGAGCTTTCAATGTGTGTATTTCTCTCTTTCTAATCCTTAGTGCAAAAGCCTAAAAAATAATCATAATTCATTACGCTATTTATCTTTACCCAGTTATATTGTTTGTTTTATTATAAATTTAAGAAATGTGCAGCAAAGAGACTTGCTCAGTACCATGGAAAGACCTCATCTTCCAGATTGAGTTTGAACATCTGTTGGGATGAATTTATTCATAAGTATAAACATAGTGTAATTCAGCTTATCAGCTAAATACAAGAACCATTGAGAAGCTCTTTTTATCTCACTACAAGCCCAAAATTCTCCATTTCAACTGTCAGGTTGTCCATCCATCATGGGAACTTCTAACATGTCTCCCTCATTTACTATGAAAGTTAACCAAACAAATATGCATGTTCTCAAAGATAAGGAGTAAAGCTGATGTCTGGGAGGAAATCTGCGCCTGTATAGGAGGAGATATGAGTTCCACACAGACAAACCTGGATCAACATTTTCTTATCAGATCTTTACAGCTATGCACCTCTACAGTATACTGGGTTTAACTATACTGTCTTAAACATACAGAATTTGATAAGCATAATGAAAGCATCAAAATAGTTGATGCTTTCTCCCACTCTAACATAAATGTTAGAGTGGGAGAAATGTTTTAGGGGCTTAAGGGGATCTTTTTTTTTAATCAACAAGAGAAAAAAAATGAAAAACAGATTAATGTAAATGTTTTTTTTTTTCTGTATCAGTGTTTAATATGATGCTAACATGAGAACTGATTGGCAGACCAAAACCAGGAAATTTATTAAGGATTAAGAAATGTTTTTTTGTTGTTTTTTTTAAATAAAAATTCAGAAAGTTTTGTTACCCATAAACACAAGTTTTTTCCTCATTCTTCTTCTACAAAAAACAGAAAAACGAAACAAAAACAAGGTTCAACTAATTGGACAGAAAATGTCTTTGAACATAAATTTTCCCAATTTTTTGATTTGGTGACTTTACTATGTTTATTTAGACTAAAAGAACCTATAGTCCATTGTTCAGTGTATTTTACTTTTAGTACACATTAACCCTTTAAAGCCTGATCCAAGAATAAAACAAAACAGAAAATTACTTTTTTTTGGTCTGAATTCCTTATTTGGCCTTTTAACAAAATATGTTAAAAAAGAAAAAACAGAAATTAATTTTTGATATTAATAATTTATTACTGTGCGATAAGTCAAGATTATTTTTTGTGTAGTCTTCTACTGGCTGTTATCAGGTATATCTGATTGTGTACAATAGGATTTTGAGCAAAGTTTTTACCATTAAATTATGCAAAAGGTGTCAGACGCAAAACATTTCAGAAACCGTATGTATCAAATACGATACATTTGGCATTATAGGGTTAAAGGCACGCATGTCATGATCTCCTGATAAGGATTTTTGGTTCTATTCCAAGTTTCACTTTGGGGTTTTCAGTTACAATTTGATTTATGCCATTCTGTGTTTTCTAAGGCATTTTTTTTTATTTAATCTAAGTTTGTTTCTAGTTATATATAAGCACTATTGTATTTCTTATTTATTCTCGGTTGCCCGTTTGTGCCAGTGTAATTCCCCCTAACTCCCTTCTAGATCCTTCTGTCCACACCTGCTCCCAATTAGTTTAGTATTCCATTCATTGTTCAGTTTGGCATATCTACTCCTCCTCTACAGTTACTGTTTGCTGGATTCTCTTTATCCCTCTATAATCTATATGTTCTATTTTGTTCTGGTTCCTGTGTTCCTTGATGCATTTGGGTCCTCTGCAAACCTCCTCACAACTTGACAATGCTTAGTGTTGTGTGCCACATAAAAATCCAACTTAAATGCATTTATGTTTGAGGTTGTAGACTAAAAACACCAAAAAAGTGTAGGAAAAAGAAGTCAGGTAGAGAAAACTATAAAATGAAATTAAGCATGAGAACTCTTTGACAATCATCTTGTTTTTCTTTCCTGCTGCCTGTCAGTTGGAGGGCTTTCTTCTCCCTGGAAATAGATTACATTTAATTGCTTGGCACAAAATAATTTAAGGAACATTGATATCAAAGGCTTTGCTTCCATTTGATGATGTTAGGTGAAAAAGATGAGCTTAAAAAGAACTAGATACGTTTTCAAACTAAAGATGTTTCATTAAGGTCAAAATTATTCACACCAATGTAGATTTAGATTGAAAAACAAAAAAATCCCCTTTTTTGTTGCTCTTAGGAAATGAAACAGACTAACTTTAAAAGATAAGATGACTTTGAGCCTTTTGGTTCAGAGTAATGAGATGGAAAATAATAAGGTCTAAAGAAAAACAATCTGGATTTCTTGAAGCATGAATAAAATTAACATATTTAGTCTTTAATATATTTGAAAGATTCAGAATCACTTTTACACTCCTAACAATCACGTCCATACATTCTTTGCCCTCTGGTTGGTATTGATGCAAACTAAAAGCTGTTCTTCTCGTGAACAACTGCGGATAGAATGATAAACAACTTATACTTTCCATTTAATAAATACAGTTTTTGTACAAGATAAGACTTAAGGGTCAGGAGTAGGTTTTTTAATTAAATGTACAGCTTTAGGCATGAGAGTTACGGATTTATCAATGGAGTGAAATAAAAAATGACAGAATTGTGGAGCGCTTGAAACACTGCCTTGAGGCAGATAATTCTATAACTCTATCTAAAACCACTTTGACAGAATTTAAGGTTTATTCAAAATAAAGTGTCTGGGTGAAATGCTTTGAAAAGAAATGTTTGTAAAAAAGAAAATCTTTAGAAATGGCTTTTAGACTCAGCCCTTGGTACTTTTTAAAGTTTTACTGCTAGCAGCTATATACTGTCAGGGACATTTGTTCACTCAATGGAAGAATATTCAAACTTTGATTAAATTTTAATAATACAAAACATGAAATAGGATTATGACAGATAAACTTTATTACCTATAACTGAGCAAGAGCTAAAGTCCTTGTTCCTTTGGTTAATGCTAAGGGCAATTTAGAGATGCCACTAAACCTACTGGTAATGTTTTTTGGACTTACCCAGAGAGAACCAGCGTACTTTATGTGACTTTATGTGAAAGTGCAAATACAGATTTCTATGAAATTATTGTTTAGCTTTTTCTTATATAACGTCTTTTCTTCTTTTTATAAAGTCCAATAATTTATATAATCATGTTAATTTCACAACAAATGTTGATAAACTGCGCATTTTATCTGATCTGTGCAGGGCTTCGTCCATTGAAAAGAAAGGAAAATCTGTTATAGAATAAGCCTATTATACACTGCCTGGCCAAAAAAAAAGTCACCACCTGAATTCAACTAAGCAAATAGATACGAGCCTCCTATTGGATAATTACTGCATGGGCGATTATCTTTCAGCTGGCAACAACATATTTAACCCCAACTGGTGCAATGACTTGATTCTCATTACCTAAACAACCATGTTGAAAGAAACATCCCGTGGTCGGGGAAAAGATGTTAGTCTGTTTGAGAAGGGTCAAATCTATGGCATGCATCAAGCAGAGAAAACATCTAAAGAGATTGCAGAAACTAGTAAAATTGGGTTAAGAACTGTCCAACGCATTATTAAAAACTGGAAGGATAGTGGGGACCCATCATCTTCAAGGAAGAAATGTGGCCGGAAAAAAATCCTTACTGATTGTGATCGGCGATCACTTAAACGTGCGGTGAGATCAAATCGAAGAAAAACAACAATAGAACTCAGGGTTATGTTTAATACTGAAAGTAAGAGCATTTCCACATGCACAATGCGAAGGGAACTCAAGGGATTGGGACTGAACAGCTGTGTAGCGGTAAGAAAACAAGTAATCAGTAGAGCTAACCGGAAAAAAGGGCTTCAGTTTGCTAGGGAGCATAAAGATTGGACTGTGGAGCAATGGAAGAAGGTCATGTGGTCTGATGAGTCCAGATTTACCCTGTTCCAGAGTGATGGGCGAATCAGGGTAAGAAGAGAGGCAGGTGAAGTGATGCACCCACCATGCCTAGTGCCTACTGTACCTACAAGCCTGTGGGGGCAGTGCTATGATCTGGGGTTGCTGCAGTTGGTCAGGTCTAGGTTAAGCAACAGTATGTGCTCAAAGAATGAGGTCAACTGACTACCTGAATATACTGAATGACCAGGGTATTCCATCAATGGACTTTCTCTTCCCTGATGGCACAGGCTTATTCCAAGATGACAATGCCAGGATTCATCGGGCTCAAATTGTGAAAGACTGGTTCAGGGAGCATGACTCATCATTTTCACACATGGATTGGCCACCACAGAGTCCAGACCTCAACCCCATTGAGAATCTTTGGGAGGTACTAGAGAGGGCTTTGCGCAGTGGTCAGACTCTACCATCATCAATGCAAGATCTTGGTGAAAAATGAATGCAACACTGGATGGAAATAAATCTTTTGACATTGCAGAAGCTTATTGAAACAATGCCACAGCAAATGCGTGCCGTAATCAAAGCTAAAGGTGGTCCAACAAAGTATTAGAGTGAATTACCTTTTTTTTTTGGCCAGGCAGTGTATGTTAGTATCATTAAAAGTTATGTTTTTTAAGGAATTTGATGGGCCTTTATTTCCAAGTGAAAATTACATACAAATTAACACATTAAATATTTTTTGGAGTACCGTGTTTTGTTTTGTTTTTTACTACAAATTATTTACAACCATTTTTCTGTGAACTTCTAAAAGGAATCTGGAAAAAGTTGTTTTGATCCCACTGAATCCACCCACAGAGTGTCATTTCCTTTGAGATAAAAGAGCTAATAGTGACAGAGAGAGAGAAACTTGTCCCTTCCTTGGAGATTACTGCTCCCTAGGAGTCCATCACTTTCAAGCTGACATCTCTATTTCACTCACAAACGTCTCTCCAATCTTTATGGTAGGCTGGAAAAAAATCATCTGCATGTAAACATGCTAATTCTGAGCATCCAAATATAGAACTTGTAATTTTGTCGGCCTAGGGCTCCATCGCTGTGTTTCGAGTGTTCATCAGTAATCCCTGCATGGTGCACGCCGCTAGTCATTTTGATTAAAACGACTGAGTGTATAATGACATCCTGAACATATGATTAATGTGTGGGTCAAGGGCCAATTCCGTCTTAAATATTTTAAGACATGCTCAAGAAGCGGAGCAAGTCTTATGAGGCCAGGGACGTCATTTCAGCTTCAAGGCAGCTGAAGCCTAATTTCTAATTGTGATGTGGATTTGCATTCGTCTCACTTCCCCTAAAATACTTTGAGTCAGAAAAACACAACAGTGGCTCTCTCTGAAACCACCATCCCAAAATAATATTTGTATGTTGGTGCCTTAATGCTGCAGAGATGACTTTTAGAATGGGACAATAGAGGAGTTCAGAGTTTCTAGGAAGAGGGGCGCACGTAAACATGAAGGAGATCCTGTGAAGGTTTTCCTTCCACCAAGTTGACTAACCTAAACTCACAGCCAGAACTATGACTCCCAAACAAGCACATGATAATAAAAGATAGTTAAGCTATAGTTGCATCATATGCTTTTTTTTTTTTTTTTTTTACAAATATACCTTTCATGATCTTTGGGACTAAGGTTTTGTTTTTGACTTTATTGCAGTTTTTCATTTGTTTCTGTACATTCTGCTGTTTTGTCATTTATGTGATTTCATCAGTTCTACTTCATCACGCCTTCCCTTAGAGCTGCACCCTGTTTCTAATCCACCACTTGCTTCCCTTTCAGTATTCACGTCTCTAGCTGTACTGAAGTGTCTCTCATTTCATCAGCTCTTGTTCAGAATATTATTTTATTCCCACCAGCTTGTCTCTGGTGATTAACTATTTTGGATTGTCCTTGGTTTAGGTTTTTGTTCATTTCTACATTTCTTTTTTGAACTAAATGGTTCTTTCTCTCTCGTCTCCACTCTTGCATTTGGGTCTAGCTCTAACTAATGAAATCAAAAATTAAAAGAGAAAAAAAAATTCTAACAATCAATTAACAACTTTTATGTTCTCCCTGTAATCATATCTACTCTTTACAGGAGGATCAACAGAAAATGGAAAAGTTACACTTTCTGGATAAATTGGACCCCAAATCTTTAGAAATCTGATGCAGAACAGGTTCACAACATGATAGGTGTGAAATACTGAATATTGTTTTATATTGTTTAGTAGAGCTTGCTCAGAACAACTGCTACACTCAATACATACAGTTAAGCCCACAATTATTCATACTTCTGTCAAATTTTTTGTAAAAAACAAATTCATTCAACCAAAGCATTTTTTATTTTTTGATAGGGATTGAAATTGGCATCCAATATTTTTGAATATTTAACCAAAAACAGATGAGCAAGGAAGGTGAAAGAAGATGACATTGATGAAGATTTAATGATGTTTAAATGGACGCAGAACAGGTGAGTATCAACAGAAAGTACTACAGCTGGGCAGAGAACAGATCTATAGGGATTGGGAATCTTGGTTCATAAAACTTCAATTCTAATATAAGGAAACAATGCTCAATATATGACGCAGAGGAAAGAACACTGGAGACAGATAGAAAAAAAACAAAGTCTACTTTGCATAAAAAATCTTTATCATAGGAAACATTTCATGCACCACCTTGTTAGACAAACGCAGAGCTAGGAAACCATGATCCTCATGGCTGAAACCAATACATCCTGAGAGGGACTGCTGTTAGGATCGATCTGCATGAGAAAAAGAATGAACAAACATGAGTGGGAGAAGCCATCCTGCAGAAACGCTCCTTTCAGTAAACATATCTATGGAGATTCTCAGTCGTCCAGGTCATGGTCCAGCTTTAAAAATTCAGTTTAGGCACCTGGATCTAATGTTTTTATGAATAAGTTTCATATATTTGCCAAGGAAGAACGATGGATTCTCTCAGCTGAGGAGGTGGTCTTAAACGTAACCTGTCCCCTACTTCCAAAGCTCTTTTAGGAACAATACGCAGAAGATTAACCTCTCTCGTCCTGCCCTCACCTGACTCACACTTCAATGAGGTATGTGATCAAGACCACACTCATGAGGTAGTTAACGAACAGTCAGACCACCCTAAAAGCCCCCAAAGAGGACCTCCATGGCCAATCCAGTAGGATGATCAGAGCCACCGTTTGTCCCCCCCTAATTCTTTGTTACACCTAGCATATTGATCTCAGTCCTCCCCACCCCTAGTTAGAACTAAAGAAGCTTCTTGGATGAAGGGTGAAACGTCTTCTAGAAAACTTAAAGCCCAGTGGCTTAAACTGAACTTTTTAAGCTCCTATTAGTTGACCTAGTCCAAACCACCTGTATTGATGTTGTACAGAGCAACTGATAGTGGTGCTGCAACAACTTTTTCTCTTTCTTGGATCATCTTCTGCGAGTGTCCTTGGGTTGAATGCATGAGGCAGAGGATGGCATTACAACTGGGTTCTTGCTGAACCACTTCATGACAGCAAGTTTAGGGGCACTTCCTAGCCTAGTAAAGTAGCCCCACCAGCGGCCAAAATAAGAACTAGAACTGGTGGCCAATCACAACGCAGCATGTTGTTTTGGTCCACTCTATAAAGCTTTGCAAACAAAGCTATTTGTGTTATGATTTTATCAAAAACTCAGACCCACATGCAGAGTAACCAATTCAGAAACACCAGGTAAAAGGTTTAACTGGTTTATTGAGGAGATAATGAAGAATCTAGTGTTGCTCTGAACACTGCTGAACTGGAACTGGAAAGTGAGGGGAAGACACTGCGGTTAGTTCAGGCTTTTGATTCTTGAACTTGAAGAGAAGAATTAGGTTTCTGACTCACGTTTCCAGAAAAGTGGTTGACTCTTTGACTCCTGTCTGTGTGCGGTAGTTCCAGTGTTTGTCTCTTTTGGTGGAGGGCAGACAGGGTTTACCCAGAATGCGGTTGTTTGTAGGTGAACGGAGAAACTGACTGCCACTTGGATTTCCTGCGGTACTTAAAGGGGTTGGTGTGGAGATGAATCCCTTGCTCAGTGTGAAGCTCAAACGATCCCTTGGAGGAAAGTAGATCCAAACCTCCAGTTTGAATCTCCAGCTCAGTTTGAAGCTCAGATGATCCTTCCAGGGAGAGAAGGTCCGAAAACATCCAGTTTGCAGGATTACTTCCTGCCGAGAGGCAAAGATAAAATAACTCGGTTAGGACTCAGATTGACAAAACTCAGTTTGACTCAGTAAAAACTCAGCTTGGCTAGAGTACCCAAAACTGGCAAAAATTCTGGCGTTGAGGTAGTGGCTGTCAACGGCTTAAGAGTCCTCCGTTAATGAGGTAACCCTCCGCAGGTGTGTGAGGAGGCGGACCAGAACCAGGGGCATCCTGGTGAAGGAAGGGAGACAAACCACAAAGACAGGAATCCTAACAATTTCTGACATTTAAATAGTAAAAAGTGAAACATCTTCAAACTTGGAAACAAAGTCCAGAGGATTGCTTTTTAACTTTTTTGGTATGTCCTATGTACCTCCCTACAGAAAAAAATAAATAAAAACAAGTGGGTACTGTCTGAACATGTTTTTCTATTGTATTTGGGATTGTATCCCACCTTTTGAGAAATAAGAATTTATAAAACAAATTCATCTAATAAATTATACAAAGAACAATGACAACAGCAGCTGTGAATAAAAAAGGTGTGATACATTAAGCATGGATTAACGGAGTCGGAGCTATGAGAAGCTCAGAAGCTTTAAATGAAAGTCAGAGTCCTGCTTATATACCAGCTGACTGACAGCTTGTCCTCACAGAGGCAGCTGAATTATTTTTTTAAGTCATCTTATGTGCTGGCATGGCCAGCTGTCCTATCCAAGCTATGTCTCTCCTCTTGCCTAGCAGCAGGAATGCACCATGGTTGGACGAACCATCACTATCTAACATGGTGATGCTGCCACAGTGTGGCTGAATATCACAAATGCAGCATAGAGAGTAAATCAATTTCATTTATTAATTTTCTTCATGCTCACACATTTCTAAACACTTCTGCTCTCATTTGCTTCATCCTCTAACATCCTAAGAGAAAGAATTACATTTTACACCGTCTATCAAAGCCTGTTGCAAAGAAGGAGCTCAGTGCAGGAGAGAAATGAGAAACTTATGAAGTTACTGATTAACATGTGTCTTAAGACAGCTAGCATTATGGTATGCTCTGCAACCTTTGCCCAGAAACTGTTTTTATTATTTCAATAAGGTGGGGAAGAGGAAGACTGAAACATAAGTCACAAGTTGCTGGCTCTGTTTCATTGGGAAACTTCTTCTACACGGGTAAGCTTTCTGTTTAAATGCTTCTTTAGTTCCTTAACTAGGTTTGTGTTAAATACCCAGTGGCTATCTTTAAAATTATCTAGACAAATATTTAGCTATTTTATAGTATTTAGAAGCTAAATGCTGTGGTGTGACATTTTGTTCAACTTTTGTTAGTAAAAGAGAAACTCAGCAAAATTGGTACTGATTGCTGATTAAAAGTCAACAAGTCAACAACTTTTGGGCCTATTTCCAATCATCATGTGACTGTGTAGGAGGAAAAGGCTAAACAATCTTATAGGGCTCTACGCTGAGGTGTCAAGTAACGAAGTACAAATACTTCATTACTGTACTTAAGTACACCTTTTAGGTATCTATACTTTACTCCATTACTTATTTTTCTTTCTACTTCTGACTTCTTCACACAAGTATCTGTACTTTCTATTCCTTACATTTTTAAAACAATCGTTACTCATTATTCTTGGCTTTGTTTTAATGTTTATAAATATTTATTTTACGTCATGTGCTCCATCCAATGCAGATCATTGGCTCCATCCACATCTAGTGAAAACTAGTGTAATTGGATGAGTCATATAACGCAAACACTCATTGGTTAGCTAAAGGAAATCATCAGAAGCAAGATGGTGTTCTTCAAACTGCTAACGAGAATTGTCTATGCCATGCTACAATGTGGGATTCAGGAAAAGATGTTAAAATGTCTGAAAGGTCGGACACAGGAGAGAGCGTATCGGGAGACGGAGACCAATAAGACCTCCCTCATCCTTGGCCCTATCTCAAAGAATTTTTCAAAATAGTTGAAAAATTGAGCTTTCAATTCATATAGTGGCATCTGGCTGTTTTTTCTAAAGGTTACTTTATACTTTTATACTTTAAGTAGTTTTTGGAGCACATACTTTTTCACTTTTACTTGAGTAAAGAGGTCAAGCTGATGTGTTTTTAAACTGCAGTATCTATACAGTATCTATACTTCTACTTAAGTAACAAATGTGTGAACTTTTGACACCACTGACTGTTTTGCTCAATGTAAAATGTTTTCAGGCCGGCTAATGTAGACTGAGAAAGGACAAAGCATGTAGAGAGGGACCTGTTCATTCCAGTGAGAGTTCATTAAATCGGCTCCTTTGAAACAATTAAAACACCAACAAATGCAACAGCAGAATCAGATGATTTAAAAGCAAGGCAGGACGAAACAATTTTTTAAAGCACGTCACTTTTCTTAACCCTTATCCTTGTTTTAAGTCATTGTTATCAAAACAATTTGAAATATCTCAGCTTTAACCACCTAAAACTCAGTAAGGACGTTGATGAGAGGTTAATATGTGTTAAAGTTGTAGGGAAGTCATATTTAAATTTCAAATCATTCTGGCTTAAACATGTATATAAATTCACTCTTTATCAGACCATATAGTCCCAAAAGTTTGAAAATTTATATTTAAAAAAAATCCTACTTGGTCCCAATGGAATTTCCCATTGTGAACCTACTAGCACTAGTTGCTAACTGGCTAGCAAGATGCTTCTGAGTCTCCAGCCATAATCAAACTTGGTTTCGAACCTTCCGCCACAACAATCCCGCTCCCTCGACCAATTCCATTCACTTTATTCACAAGTGTAAAGTTGGGCACCACTCGGGAGAATTCGGAAATGCAACCGTTGGAACAGCCGCTTCCCTACAACTTTAAGTCTCATAGATACAATACTTCACAAGAACAGAGAAATGGGGTCTTTACTCAAGGTAGAACAGAGAAGAATAAATGCCTTTCTGGCCAGGAGAAAAGAAGTCAGGAGCAAAACTTCCAGGACGTCTTTATAGACCTCTCCCACTACAGAACCTTAAATATTGATGAGATAATCAGGTAAATTGAACACAGCTATTATTGCTTGAAAGCCAGGGATCTGGAAAGTTATACCCAATAGAAATATTTAGATAAAAAAATTATGAAGCCATTCTTACCCGCAAAAATCATAAAACCATGACACTTTCACCACTGTGCTTCACAGTTGGCTTGAGCTTGTTTTTTTGGAATGCTGTTCTGGTTTTGCTATGAAATGTTATCTGTTTTGTTAGATGATCGAATTATGTCCTCTAAGAGCATCAATCAATCAATCAATCAATCAATCAATCAATCAATCAATCAATCAATCAATCAATCAATCAATCAATCAATCGTCTTTATTTCTATACAAATTTTAAAACTACAGAGGAGGCCAAAGAGTTTTACATAAAAACAAGAACAAGTTAGGAAAACATGGATAAGATTAAAAATAGGCATAATAACCAGGTTCATAACAGATGTAGTGCCATAAAACAAACTAGATAACAATGTTAAAAACCAAGTAGTGAGAATGTGTACTTCAAAAGAGATTTAAAAACAGCAATATAGACAGCCTGTCAGACATTTAAGGGTAGATTATTGCTTAATGTTGGTGCTTCAGCCTAGTTTTAGGCTCAGCCAATTAATCTATTGATCAAGCCAGCGACTGAAATTTTATCTATCACAGATTCACAAAACCAAAAAAAAACAGAAAAGAAAGAAAAAAACATCCCAAATAAAACAAAGTAAGAGCAGCTAAAACAATAAAGTAAAACAATGTATTAAACTATATATATCTGCTCAGATGGAATTAAAAGTGAGGTTTACAAGATGACTCTAAGTAGATATTTACAATAATTTTGAGAGATGTAACATACCCTGCAAAGATCTAAACTAGGAAACTAGGAAGGTATAAAAGCAGAAGTTGTTCAGGCCTCCATCTATTTTGACTTTGGCTAACTAAATGTTTAATAATAAAGTCTAATCCTTATGTTTTCTTAGTAAAACATGTCCCCCTTGCACACATTTAGTTAAAATAAAGCTTTTTATGTCCCTGATTGTAGAAGAATATTGACAGATCTAGCCCTTGCTGTGGGTTCCATAGTTATTCTGTTATTATATTTTACAAACTAAAGGTAGGCTGGTTGACATAAATATCTCTTTATCCCTTACTAGAGTCATAAGCAGCTCCAGTCTTCGCTCTGAACCATGGTGTTCATCGTCTCTTCAAAAGTCTGTTAAATTTTTAATTTTAAATTGTTCGTATATTACTAATATACACTCAATATACATCAATATATTAATAATAAAGATGGTACATGCATGGTATATGCATGCCCCCTTAGGAACCAGAATATGTGTCTTGGAGTATAGAAGTGCAAAAATGTGTCTGTGCATTCAGAACAGCAACAACTAACTGGTAACCCTTTTAAAAATGTTCTGGTTACACCTTTGCACAAAAGAGGTATTTGTGCAAAGCCAGGGGTTGATTTAAACATTTTTGGGCTGTATATAGTAAAACTAAAATGAGAATAATTACTGAAACTAAATATTTTGGTAGCTTTGTAAAGAAGAAAAATACAAAATCAAAAAAGACTGCAGTGATTTAAGACATTATTGTTGACCTTATTGTTTATGTTTGTTCATAGCACCTTTATGTAAAGTGCTCTATAAATATTAATTAGTATTTTGATTATTATTTTTAAAAGAACTTTTATTATTACCATCTCTATGGCTTAGAACCTCATCTTTCTTGAATAACAACTCTCATAATGCCTGTAGAGCACGTAGTCTTCTCATTTTAATGGCTGGAACCACCTTAACATTTATACAGCAATCTTTATGGATTGTTGCACAATGCCCACTCGCACTAAAACAATACTAATTTAGCGTTATTGCTAAATATATACTAAATATAGCGTTTATGTTATTCTGGATCTTTTAAGGTAAGCCCCTTATTATACCCATTCTTAGTGGGATCGATTTCTTCCTTGCCAGAATCTGCAATTTTCTATCATGTTACTGATTTTTAAAACATTTTTTTTATTGATGTTTTGAGCTATATAAAGGGATATTA
This sequence comes from Cyprinodon variegatus, assembly GCF_000732505.1. NCBI lineage: Eukaryota > Metazoa > Chordata > Actinopteri > Cyprinodontiformes > Cyprinodontidae > Cyprinodon > Cyprinodon variegatus. The sequence continues at coordinate 1,417,754 of NW_015150532.1, forward strand.
AATATCAAATAATGTTCTTTCCAAATGTTCTTTCTGCCACTATATGAAGTCACAAGGTGTTTTCAGGACTTTACAAACCACCTATAGGGTTGTAAGGTATTTTTTCAAACCCAAAGACCAGTTTTCTTTATTATGATGCATTTTTGTAGTTTTTTTTTTTTTTTTACTGTTCATTGGGTGAACAATTTTTGTTACATGTGTAACCCTTAATTTGAAATTGTGTTCTGGATATCACATTCAATCTAGTTGCATTTTCCAATCCAAACAATGTAAGATTTCTCTTTTTCTAGCTTTTGATCTGGACAAGAGAGAAAATGGCTCAGTGGATGAGATGTGTCTTGATCTTTCTAAGCATGGTTTTCTTCTCAAATGCTCGTTCTGTTGATATATTCAAAGTCCAGAACCTGAGAGGTTCCCAGAGACATCTTCTGATGGAGACAGAGCCTACCACTTCAATCAATAAAACAAGTGAGTTACAAAATACTCATGTCATCCTTAAGTCATACTATATGTTTGAGGGCAGTGATGCAGTTTGGTGTTAGTTTGATACAGTTCAGTTTTATTGTTGGTCAACATTAGCAGACTCCACCATCGCGGGAACAGAATCCATACAATGGTCCTATCTGGCAGCAGGACTGGGCACAATCCTCACCCTCTCCCTCCTCGTTGTGATGGCGGTGAAGTTTCGGCTCTTCCACCGCTTCCTGGCCAGCTACAGGCACTCCCTGCTGCAGGAGACCGATGGGGCCAGCCAGTACGGTCAGGAGGACAACTCATACCCCAACGTGTCGGGTCAAATGTCAGTGGTGGGAGGCACAGGGAGGGGGATGGAGGACGACGATGATGGCTTCATTGAGGATAACTACATCCAAACCAACGAGAAAAGCAGGGCTGAGAGGGGAACCCGGGATGAGCTGGAGTTGGAAGACAGTGATGATGATGATGTGCAGTTCACCATTGGGTGATCATGAACAGATTTACAAAAAGAAAAAAAAAGTCTTGTTTACTAGTAAAATTACCTATTTTTCATGGCTTACTTCTTTTTATAAAGAATTTGATTTGACTCTAATATGTCTTTTTGATCCAAACACAAGTTGCGACATGGTATGAATGTTTTAACTTTGCTGTCTGAAACAAGCAGCTCATCAAAAAAGGATTCTGTGTAGTTATACCATAAAACAAAAAAACAGACAGAAAATTCCCCCAGACTGGGAAGGCTGGTTTGACTGTTTATATGGCAAACAGTCAACACGTCTTCTGGGTAAGGGATGTAAAATCTGGTTAAAAAGATCCTGAGCTTGCAGTTTTTGCATTCCTTATACGTACTTTGACCTCTGATCGTACTTTTTATTTTGAGCACCTAATGTTTCCCATTGTTTACTCTGTTGAAATGACTTTTATATGAAGATGTTTTCAACTTCACCTTGAAGAATGCAGTTTTCTATGACTGTTGTATCAAGAAAAAAAATTAGACACACACAAGGTGATTTTGTTTATATATTGTAAAAATAAACACATATTCTAACTGATCTCATGTATTGTCTGGCATATTTTGTTTATAAAATGTTTTATCTGAATGAGTATATTAATTCTATAAATCTGAATGCTTATGTTTTCAATGAGAACTCACTAAACGCAATTGATGTGGTGGTGTTTTGACTGGGAGATATATGGGGGATATTTCATTTATTCCGTTGGATTTTCCGTCAGGAAGTTATAGGAAATAATCTTCCCTTTCAGGTTCAGAGATGAATTCAATTTAAAATAAAATCTACCAAAACAACATATTCCATAATGTTTTAATTCAAGCAATTAAATTAAATTAAAATATTTTTTTTTTTTATTTTTTTTTTTTATTAAATTAATTTTTAATTAAATAAATAATTTTTAATTAAATAAAAGTGGAATATGGAGAAAGAATGAAGATCATTCAACAGGTTGTTGAATTCTGCATTTTATTTAAGTTCAGATTATCAACACACATTTTCTTATGTGCTGTTTTTAGACCAAAATACGGTCAAGTATGTATTGTACCTTTAAATAGCTGTTTTCTATAGGAATTTTTCTACTTATACATTATTGTAAATACTCTTACTCTATGCCTCTTAAGGTCAAACTACAGCATTTTATTCTAGTTGAGACATTGCAATGCTATGATTTTTCTCTTTTCCAGCTATCCTGCTGTAGATTCACAGCTCTGTTTGCAGAACCAGCTCTGCTGTTTACCAGTTTTTAAGCCAAGCTTCAGGTTTCTGACACCGTGCCCATATTTTGATTAAAAATACTTTGGTTAACAGAGAATTTCGTGGTTTACTTGCAGTGCTGCACTGTGCCCCTATAAGATGACAAAACTAGCCCAGATCAGTAGCCTTTCACAGCCGTCCCTACAGCCGGGACAAAGTGTTTATGTTTCATGGCTTTGTTTATTGTGAAACATCTTTATTCATCCATGACAAGCATGTCAAATTCAAAATATGTCATTTTGCATGAGGTTCCAAGTGAAGCTTGTCAAAAGCCTTTTCTGCATCTAATAAAACAATATGCTGATGAAGATTCTCAGTCATCCAGGTCATAGTCATTCCGTAATGTTAAAAAAATATCCACTGGATTTGGTTTCCAAGATTTGAAGACATTTCGCCACCTCTCCTAGCCTGACGTAGTTCTACTCAATTCTAGTCAGAATATGAGTCTGATACTGCTCCATAGAGCTGTGATTATGGGGCGTGTTTTGAACGAACCAGGACTGCACTCAATTGGACAGACGTACAACCAATAAGAGCAACGGAGTGCGTGACGTATCTTAAGCAACGCATAGTTGTTGTCAACAAAAATCAAAGCGTGCAGTTTCACGCCTAGAATAAAAAGATGAGCCTTGATCGCGTTTCTCTGTTCCTCTTTTAAAATTAAATTGCTGCCGATATCTTCTAGAACAGGCCTAATAGCAGAATCTGCTCACCTCAACTCTCCGGCGGCAGCCATTGTTGTTGTCACCCAAGCGCGCTTTGGTCACGTGGTTGATTACGTTACTGTTGATCATCTGTCCATCATAGTATAAAGCCCGCCCTGATAACTTGATTGGATCGCCTGACAGTGGGCGATAATACTCGCGCTACTATGGAGCAGAGCCAGACCGAACTTCCCGACCTCAAACCTTGTGGGCGGGACTAAGTTCGGAATGGCACCCAGGCTACACCTCTCCAGGAAGCTTTCTCAATTCAAATGGAACCAAACGACCCATTCATCGGTTACCATTTGCATGTTTCCAAGCGATACTGTACAAGGCTTTGTCTATATAAGACTCAAACTCACTGCGGATCCAGACATTTGAAGTGAGATTTAGTATTATAGTCTAATATTGCAACGACGGCAGTTATTGTGTCCATCATTACTGATCATCAAGGTGTAATGCAGGAAATCACTGCGACCCTTTGGGAAGGTGATAATTGAAGCACTGATATGGGAATGAAGGTTGGGATTCCATTTCTTGTGCCGCTTTAGTCCATTTGATTAAAGCACTTGGCTGCTACTTCTCCTCTCAAACCTGGTTAAACCAACTAAGCTGTACCTTCAGACAAAGGTTGCGTTCAGTTTGTTGAATAATTGTTGCATGAAATCTGTTTTGGGTTATTCAACATTTGAGGTTTGATTTCTGTCATTCTAAAATCTTTACAAACAGTTTTCTTGTTTATGGCATCAAGATTAAAATCCCTGTCTTTGAAACAGGTTGTACAACCTTACATCTAAAAATACCCACATTTATAGAAACTAGGCCTCCAGGGGGGCCAAAGGGGGGTGATTTCCTCTATATTGAGTTACTTCTTAACTGCTGTCAGTATTCTGTTATTTTGCATAAGGAATCAATGAGACTTTTAATGTGATTCTCCCCTTTATTAATTTCCCTGCAGCTAAATAAAATTTTACAATTTTATCAAGACAGTTTTCTTCTTCTCTGGGCAGTTTTCTTTTTCTCATTCAGACCTTTCAGATCAGACTTGTCCTGCTGGTGGAAGTGTCCCTCCTGATTTGACTCATCTGCCGAGGAGAAACGCTGAACACTCGGACAGCCTGGCCCCCCAGCCTCCTCGCTCTACTGATTCTCAGCCTCCTCCTCATCCTCTGCTCCCTTCTCCTCTTCAGATACGTCATCACGCTGTACCCCACTACTGCCAGACCCATGCCTCCACCAGCAGCCATGAGTGCTGCCCCAGACACCAACATCTCTCTGCTGTCGTGACTGTGGCTCCCTGCTGTGGCCACACAGAGCAGCACGGTCCCACACAGAATCACTGACAGCCCCACGGCAAAGATCAGTGGTGGGTCGGCCCTCCCTCCGCTCCGCAGCTGTTCGATCTGACGTCGGCTGTGGACACAGTTCATGTCCTGGATGGCGGAGCTCAGGAGCTGCTTGAGTAAAAGAGCAAGGGCTAGAAGGCAGAGTGTGGTTCCCACCCCAAGACGCCACTCCACAGACAGGCTGTTGGTGGTGGAAAGAAGCCCCACTCCACCAAGGCCGAGTCCCATTATGAGGGCCACTGAGGCACAGTAGCAGATCAGGGACTTTCTTGGCTCCCGGAACCACCAGAATTGCACTTGGTCCTCCAGGATATGCTGCTGTGTTTCAAAGGGATCCAGGTAGAGGCTTGGAGGCCGACGCATGCTGTAGTAGAGGGTCTGCATCTCAGGCATTGCATCCCAGTCAGTCAGATACTAAATCAATACAATACAAAGCTTAAAGAACTGGGAAAATTCAATTCATGAAAATAAAATTTCAATCAACATACTTACAGCTGCATGAGAATCATGTATCTCCCTTCCCTCTGCATCTGTATTTAGAACTGAACAGTTTAGAAAACTCCTCGGCTGCTATGTTTTGGTTCATTCCTTACATGAGATTATTCTCATCTGAAGTTAGAATAATTCTCCCTAAAAGAATAACTTCCTGCAGTCCTGTAGCCTTTCTCTCCTTGAACCAAAGCTCCAGGTTCAAGGAGACCAAGCTGGATGTTAAGAATCCTGATCCGGGATGAAGGCAGAAGAGGATCCAGCAGAGCAGAGGCACAGACTAACAACATGAATCTGCTTCTATGTAAAGAAGTAGCAGCGATATTTACGTAATCCCAGTAACTGTCTGCCCTTGAAGGTTTCCATCATCGCTCTGACTTTACTGATGTCACAGATCAATACTCTTGGCTTTAAAGTCTCCTCCCCAGTGCCAGGCGGACCCTAACCCGCCCTCTCAGACCTTCACACAGCAGCCCCATCTTGTCTGGTTGAGTGGGAAAAAGACAGGTCACAACAGCACTGTTGGATCATGTTTGGACCCAGAGATTGGTGACATTGTCCATTTTGCTCCACCAGATGCAATGTGCTGAGTATAACACAAAGACTGCACTACAGAAGGCAGGCGGGGGGGGGTGAGGCCATGGAGGGGTCCTGGGTTAGTGCTGCAGGAGGACTGGGTGATGTCAGTGAGAAGTAATAATGGTGTGACTGTGATCCTAAGGATGCCGTCATTCACACACTCAGCTGGACTCACAAACAGCGCAAGTTGTGGTGGTAACCTCTGCGCCAGTACAAATAGCATTTCTTTTTTAAAATAACACTTTTTCCCTGTTCAGATGATTGTAGATGGAGACTCTAAGAGTATTAAAACATTTAGACTTTTAAAGTTTTGTTCTCCATAGAGTAACACAAACATAATCATCTTATCTAATTTATCAGTTTCGCTTTTCTTGTCAATTAACTGAAGTCCTATTTCAGAATCAGATCAGAAATACTTTAATGATCCCAGAGGAAAATTACTTTTGTTACACGCTCCAGTTACAGTTTTATATTTTTCTGTACAAATATAATAGGCTTGAAAGAAATATTCTGCCCACTTTCATTATGTTTCACCAAAATCCGACTATTGTCAGACTTTAAATAATTTAACTCTAATAGGACATAATAAATTATTCCTCTTTTAGAACTGTTCATACGATACAACTGCAAGTTGCTACTGGCAGAGATCTGATCTTGTCTTGTTGCATTTTGGCTCTTTTGTTCATTTTTATGATTCTCTTTTTGGCTGCTTTCTGCAAATGAAGTTGATTTGACACATACATTTAAAAAAGGAATCAAACTGACTCCAGGTCAGATGAGAGATTGAAATATGTACTGATATTTCAACTAACAGAATGCATCACTGCTAATTGTTCAAAAGTGTTCCTTGTTGCCACATTTTGGGCTTGTTGTGAGGAAATGATGGATAAACTTAAGCAGAATGGGATTAATTAGTGAAATCTCATATGTAGTACTGACTTCAGACCCTTGCAGTTCATCAAGATTTTGTTGATAATAAGCAACCTGCAGGGGGCAGCAGTCTCCAAGTTTGCACAGCTGCACAGTTTGCTCTAAACAGCAGATAACATAAAACACCAGCAATGTTGGATACTGCACAGTGTAATATTTTCACAATGGAGACGAATGTTCATGCATTCATGTAAACCAGGGGTCACCAACATGGTGCCCGCGGGCACCAAGGGGCCCTCAAGGACAACAAGGGGTGCCCTTAGAGTCTTCTGAAAATAGAACAACTCAACAGTGAGCTACGTTTTAAATGTCATTGTATTCTGTCACTCTTCTTTTTTTAATCAGTTATAGAACATTTCATTATTTATTTATATATGGCATTTAAGCATTTATATTTCAAAATGAAAATGTCTAAAAGAAAATTAAAAATTTAAAGAAACGATAAAGGTATGTATATAATGTATGAAGTTTAGGTGAACGTTGACCCTTGTAATTCATAGGTCAGTATTGGTAGCCCTTCCTGTGACTCAGTGCCCCTGAATTAGCACTCAACTATAAAAAGGTTGGTGACCGCTGATGTAAACTGTGCAATTGTTGAATGAAAAATAAATTAAAAAAAACAGCAGATAACATAATGCAAATGGTTTTTAAGCTCCAAACTGTTGGAGGATCCACATACAGACGCAAAATGGGGAAAACAACAGTTATTATAATCAGTATGCTAAACAGCTTGAATTAGTCAGCATGCTGCCTCAGACTTTTATAATAAAAAGAAAAAATAGCAACAAGAGAAACAGAACATGACACAAATATTAATAAAAACACCACAATAGTCAATTAGGTGCATATGGTTTAAAAAAATATATGTTGTAAAAAAAAAAATCAGCAGCACAAGGAAGTCAGGCAGTTAGGATGTCTTGGGTTTTACTGTTTTTCTGGTGTAAGTGAGCTTCCTGTAACAGAGAGGATCTTTGCTGGTGGCTGGGCTGACCCGTTTTGTCAATCAAGATGACTAGTGTGTATATAAGGATGTCAGGGATAATCTCTCTTCTCCAGAGGATTACCTCTGAGGGTATTCCATCCAATAATAATAATGGACCTTTTTTCTCACATTGGAGAGATTTCCCTCTGTATTCAACCAACCCCTTGTGGAGCAGTGGACTGCCATTGTGGGGTACCTGGGCAGCAATGTGGGGTTAAGGGTCTTTGCGAGCCAGAGTGGCAGTCTGTGGGAGTGGGGCTCGAACTCAGAACCTCAGAATTCCAAGCTCTATACCCTAATCACCAGGCCGCCACTCCCCTAAAGACCCAACGACCTAAACCAGGAATATCTTTCTTGTTGAAATTCGTGTTCCTGTGAATCTCTTTTAATGTGAACTCCGTTATTGTTCCAAGCAAACAGTGAACCTCAGTTCATCTCCGATCTTCATGGAAAAGTTCTTACCTGTATGCAGCTGTTCTCAGTCTTCATCACCTACCTGCCCACTCTCTATTATGATGTATCCTCCAAGTAGAGCATGGAGAGAAAAATCAGCTGTGCTGCTGCCATTAACACCTTTGTTTAAAGATAGATAGATAGATAGAGATCAGCCTGTTTTCCAGTGTTTAGTCCTGTTTCCCTGACTGTGACTAGCTGGATGTGCTCTCTTCACCCTCTGACATGGGAGCTGGCTCGGAGCTCGTCTGCCTGGCTGTGTGTTTCCTGGACAGCTTGTTGACAGTTGCCTTTTGTATCTCTGCTTCTGTCTCCTTGAACCCCAGTCAGCCTCGGCAGATGGCCGCTCACACTGAGCCTGGTTCTGTTGGAGGTTTCTTCCTGTTAGAAGGATGTTTTCCTCTCCACTGTCGCTACAAGCATGCTTAGTGTGACTGCTTTCTAGTTAATCAGTCAATGCAATCAACTGGTTTTCCTTAGATAGATAACTTTGAATCAATTTGACTGGATGATCTGGTGAACTGTAAAGTGCCTTGATGATGACATGTGTTGTGAATTGGCGCTGTATAAATAAACTGAATTTAACTGAATTTAATTGAAGGTACCAACACCTTTAGATCTCACTCACATTCTCCATGACCTCCGGGTTTCAGTCTGCAAAGCCCACTGAATCAAACTCCTACAGATCCATGCTACTTCCCCTTCACCCCTCAAGGAAGCAAATCAGTCAGTCATCTGTTGTCATAAACCAGCTCCTTCCTGATCAGTCCACGTTCTCCCCTCAGACCAACCAGAATGTTTAACTGACTTCCTGCAGTTTTCCGCTTTCTTGTTGCTTTTTTAAAATAAAATGTTAAAACTCTCTGTGGGATTCCACGCGTGGGTCAAAATAGTACGAACCAACATGACACTTCACTGGAAAAAACGATCTAGAAATAAGTAAAAATGTCTTAAATTAAGTGTATTTACCCTTAATTTGAGTAGGTAAATGAGATGGAATGAGTATTTTTACTCTTAAAATAAGATAATTAGATAATATGCATGTGAAATAAGACAATGCAATTGTGTTTTCTTATTTTAAGTGTAAATTGTCTCGTTCCATTGGCAAAATGTCTCTTTTATCTCCTCAATCCAAGAACAAATGCAGTTTTTTAAGAAAAAAATGACTCATCTAGATTTTGATTTTTTCCAGTGTGCTTCTTCATCAGTTTGCTCACGTTGTTTGAATCTCTGATATTCAACAAATGCCTGCATTTTTTACTGCAGTATCATGCAACAAATATACATTTAGTTAAATTAGAACATTTGTAAATCACAAAAAAAAATAAAGCTTGTTTACTGTAAAAGTTAAAATCCAACTATGATGTAATACAGAAGAAAACACACTCCTACTGCTCAAATTCATTTATTTTGGTCTGTTTAAGAAGCACCTCCATCACAATCCATCTATCCTAACATGTTCACTGCACATATACCACAACTGTAGAGTGATCTGAGTATTTTGTTAAATCTAAGAGTCTGGATTGTGCTAAAGGCCTGAAATTAAATTTATGAAGAGAAGCTGCTTGGATTCATAACCCCTCATTTGCACTAATAATAGGCCCTTATCCGGCACTCAATGGTCCAGCTGACTGTGGTTAGCGCCCTTTATTTCCTGGAGTTTCTCTCCCCATGGTGTTGGCTGAACTGTGGAAAACTGTTAATCACTGGAGAAAATAAAGAACATAACCATTTCAGTGCTCCATTCTTTGTCTAGGTAGCAAAGATTCACCACAGCAAGTGGAAAATAAATCTTTTTTAAATCCATCCCAAGGGTAAACTGCAGTGGGGTCTAAGATCCTCACTTTCTATGGTTGCTTTAGGGCCTTCTTAAATTGAGATCCCCAGGAAACAGGAATGGGGCATGTTTTTTTTGTTTGTTTTTTTAATCAAGAAATTCCTTTCAGATTCATCATCAAGGGACTAAGCTTTAAATTTGCACTGCTGTGGTCAGAACCTTCAGAAGCCTTTACACTTAATAAGTTATCTGTATGTGCCAGAACACCATTAAAACTAATGTCATGTTGGAAATATGTTGCCATTACAAAAACCAAACAGCTGTAGGGATTACTGGGATCATAAAACATATACTTTGAGTATTTTATGACACTATCACACTATTTTCTCTCATGTATAACAGTTTGTTATACATTAGACATGTATTTTGTACTTTTTTCTCCTCTATTTCTCTCTTTTAAGGGATATAAAGTCATTCAGTCACTGAATAAAACCAACAAATCTTTAGGATGGGGATTAAAAGCCAACAGAAATGCCTTAAAAAAAGGAATAATCCTTTTTTAAACAGAGTCAAGTCAGATCAACAGATCACTTAATTAGAAGGGGAGATTTCTTAATTGGTGACAGCAGCAATGGTTTTGCATGTGGATGTGAAAAATATTTTTTCTTCCTCTTGATTTATTTTAACTGCTTCTCAGTAGTTTTTTTTTTTGTTTTTTTTGCACTGTAAACATCGCTGCTGGTAGTATGAGAAAATATCTACACCCTACAGAGAGTTACAGACAGACCAACTCAAGCACAGTCTCATGAGCAGGACGGAGATTCCAGCAGACAAGCAGTTACTCTAGGAGTGTGGGTCCGTCAGGGGTCCTTAGCACATCAGCAGTTTAGGTGTCCACTCCTTTGTGCAAAAAGGAAATGGAAGAGTACTGCAAGAGCTCTGCAAAGTGATCCCGATCGAGCCACTGGCATCAGCGACTGACCAAAACATAAGAAACACACTTACTGACGATCGGCTAAGAGAACGTCTCTGTTCACTGTCCAGAACACTAAAGCTTAACTGGCATTAGCAGAAACACCACAATTGGCAGGTTTTCATTCATGTATGGTTAATGCAACTATTTCTTATTTTGGCACATTAATTATGTTTTTGATAGAAATCCTTTCACTAAAATGCCATTTCGCCAAAGTCCATTTGCTGCACATTTTCAGAAAGGTCCAAACAGACAGCACAAACCATTTGAAAACTATGCGAAGAGCAGTGTTGCCAACTTAGCGCTTTTGTCGCTATATTTAGTGACTTTTCAGACTCCTCTAGCACTTTCATTTCAAAAAAGCTCCAAGTGCCAAATCTAGCTACTTTTTTCTGCTACTGGAGACTTTGGCGACAACATATAAAAGCACCGAACTCTGCTCTCTAGAGCTAGTAGATTGGTAACCCCGCCTCTGCCTGCTCTCCTCTATCTGCTGTTAAGATTCATGCAGCTATTATTTCATCCAAATGAAAAATGGAGAACAGATAAGCAGATCATGGCTTGTCTACACTGAAAAGAAGGACTGGGTTATTTACTTTTGCCGTCGCCTTTTTGGAAACACAGGAAGGAGCAATCAGATAAGTGAGCTTAGTGCTTAGAAACAATCTTTCATTTCTTTTTCAGACA
>NW_015150532.1:1428929-1434696 GCF_000732505.1 Cyprinodon variegatus
AGTTGCCAAGGGTCCCAGGGGCCCCATACAACTCTGTTTACATGTATTGTTAATACAACTATTCCTTATTTGTCCACCACATTGGATCAGTCCATTTGCTGCACATGCTCAGAAAGGTCCAAACAGACACCACAATCCATTTGAAAACGATGCGAAGAGCAGTGTTGCCAACTTAGCGCTTTTGTCGCTATATTTAGTGACTTCTCAGACTCCTCTAGCACTGAAAAGAAGGACTGGATTATTTACTTTTGCCGTCGCCTTTTTGAAAATACAGGAAAACATCAAAGTTGGTATAACATTTTTTTGTTTGTTTTTAATCAAGAATTTCAATGACCCAACCCTGAATTGCATTTTTCTCCATTTGTGAAATGTGTTCTTTGCTTGCAACAATAATGGAACAACATCCACTCCATGGAACAGCAAAAACGCCTCATCTGGTTTTAAAAAAAAAACCAAAAGACTGAAATGGATGAAGTCAAAGGAGATTCCATAGCTGATGGCGGCTCACAGCTACAGATGAACACATAACAAGCTGCAAAAAGCTTAAAGACATGTTGACAAGCTTTTAACAGACTATCAAGGACCCAATGACTGGAGTAATTTTAACCAAAAACATTGAAAGAAACCAAAAGGAAAGCAATGAGAAAGAGAGTGGCGTTGTCTTCAGCCTTAAGTTCTTTGCCTATCTAGATTTAGATTTTTTGCAGTGTGAGCAATCAGATAAGTGAGCTTAGTGCTTAGAAACAATCTTTCATTTCTTTTTAACTTAGAGAGGAAAATAACAAGAAAAGAGACAGGAAGAGAGGGACAAATTGTAGAACAGAAAATTTTCTCAATTCTATTCAAATTTCGGTATTTATATAATGGGACTATTTTATGTGTTGTATTCGTAGATCAGAGGGCCCCCTGCCTGTGTTTGCCTAGGGCCCCAAATTTCCTAAATTAACCCCTGTTCATTGGTCTGGAGAAGTTTCAGCAAACATCAGTTTTTTCCTGGATCAGTGTTGGTCTGGGAGGGGCTTGTTCTTTAAGGGACACCCAGACCTGGACAAGGTAAACGACACCATTGTGACTGCTGTTAGGTATTAGAAAGAAATCCTTGGACACATTGTTCCCCCTGGTGTCTGATTATGGCTCTCAAGTAGTGTGGCATGCCCCCAAGGGGGGAATGAAGGCATGATGAGGTGGACAAGAAAAACCATGGTGTCCTTGTGGGCATTATAGGTGGATCCTGCTATATGAGACAAGAGCAACATCGACCGTTAGTGCTGAGAACAATGTTTTGTTTTCTGATATGACTGCAGGGATGCCAGGCAAAAAACATTTTATAATGTTAATATCATATAGTTTATATTGTGTTAAAATGTTTTCAGTTCTTAGAAAATTCTAATTTTGCAGCAACTGTTTTAGAGCATTGAGAGAGAAAACAAAACAATTGTGTTTTTGACCCGCTCTGTTGGGATTTTTTTTTTTTACATTTTCCAAAGGGGGACACAAGAGCAAATATGTGAGAACCACTTGGATAGATTATGCAAAAAGTATGAAGGAACTGATACTAATTACTGGCTTCCTTAACCTAAATCCAACAGGATATTTCTGGGACAGCGCAGCAGGTCCATCTGACATAGAGGTGTGCAAAATAATTGCCATGACGATGCATCGCGATTCTAATTCTTGTGATCTTCTGCATCGATTCTTGATGGCAAGAATCGATTCTTAACTTCAAAAAATGAACAAATAAAATACATGATTGGTTGGTGCACATCAGCCAAACCAAGTGTAATACAACTTCCAGTCCAGCAGATGTCGCTGCGGATGTGTTGACGCCCGCTGTCTTGTGTCACAAGCATTTCCAGCCGTGGGATACTGCGATGAGTCATATGCAATAAAACATGGAGGACACAATGAAAATTCGCCCCTGTATCGTTTTCTTACAGTGTTCAGTGAAAATATCGCGATTTTTTTCAAGTATCGCGATGCATCGTGATAGAATCGCATCGTGGCATGTGAATCGTGATTCGAATCGAATCATGACTTCTTTGCCAATACCCACCTCTAATTTGACACCACCAGGTTGCACCCCGCTCCAGCAGCTCATTCAGTCCCTGGTCAGAATCTTGTAGAAGAAATCCCAGAACATCATCTATAATCTCACAAGGAGCATGCTGTCATGTTTTCAGACATGCATACAAGCACATAGGGGCCATAAAAAAAACTACTGAGCCAGTTTTTGAGTTTCTGCAATGACATTTTAACAAATTGCACTCACCTGCCCCCTCTGTCTTTCAGTTGTATTTACTCTATAAATTCACATTGGTTGCAGTTTTCATTTTCATCAAATGATGTGGCATCCTTTTGTACCTAACACATTGTTTACACTGTTTCCCCATAGATTTCCAGGGTGATTTTGTTTTTCAGTTGAGATCAGATTCGTTGTAAAAGTGCTACTTTACATTTCTGAGCAGTGTATTTCCTGCAGGTTTCAGTCATTATAGCAGCAGTGAGGAAAGTGTAGCAGCTCAACCTCTGCTGGAAGCCTTAATATGATTTAGATATGCAGAGAAAAAACATCAAAACATCTTAATGTTGTGTAAATTCTTATGTGACTTCTACTTCTGCTTATTTTATTCACATTTTAGGTGGAGGCAGGGGCGCCGCCAGGAATCTGGGCCCCATGAAAGACATTAATGTTGACGGTGACAGACGGGGAGACCTGATTTGATGCAGGACCCGAGGACCAAACAGGAGAGGGGGTGTCAATATATTTATGCTTTGTTTCACAGTTTACTGCTGAATGATGAGGGAGAACACAAATATTATTTATTTTACTTTTCATATTTGAAATATATAGCAGGACATATCTTTTCTTCTTCTTTTGGGGTTCCCATCAATCAAGGGCCCTTAAAATCTTCCTAACCCCCCATACGGCGCACCTTGGTGGAGGATCAACAAAGAAATAGCATAAACATGAAATTAAAGAGGTAGGATACACCTGAAAACTCCTGCATTCTTCAAATTCAGGCCCTTTACTCTTGATGTTGACGCCCAAAAGACCAGACGTCATTTAGAAAGTTGGTTAATTAGGCTAAATCTGGTCAGTCCGTCATTGTCTTGATTTAGTCCAGAAATAGTGAAAACTGGGTGTTTGGTCAGTCAGATTTTGTCCCACTTTAGTCCAATAATAGACGCTGAAAAAAAGATTGCAAACCAAGTTTTCTGCATCTTTTCAACGATTTAAAAATCATAGCTTTTCACCTTCTACTTTTCAACCCAACGTAGATGTTGTTTGGAGATAAATAATGTCTTTCAATGTCTTTTGCTTGGTGGGTACCAAATAAAACCCAGTGCAGCCAACTACCTGTAGCAGTTGCCAAATTGAAAAACAGAGCCTGTGTATTTAAATATAAGCCTAGAAGATCAAAGCACAGTTAGTGTTTTAACTAATAAGCAAAGCTTGAAACATTTCACAGATAGCTGTTTAGTATATTTTTTGAAAGTTAAAGCACTATGGCAAAACTACCAACTTACCTAGACATGGCTGTCCACCTAAACTGATAGTTGAGGTATGTAGAGATATATGAGATAACTAGTCATGAATTAACTCTGGGGGAATCCATTGTCTGGAAAGCTATCATCTACTCTGGAAAGCTTCCTTGAAGAAAAACATGAGGGAGGCATACCAAACATGTACAGCAAAATCTTTGGGCAAAGGGGAACAGAGTTTGAATCTTCATCCCAAACACTGCATGTAGCGCTGCAGCCGTTAGTGCCTTAATATACATGCTGAGATTAACCTTAACCTCAGTAAACACATTGATGTTACCCGTCTCCAGGATCTTTTTGTTTAGTTGTCTTCCACTTCTGCAGGCGATATCTGGAGGTCTGAACATTGTCAGCAAACTAAGAGCGTTTCTTTCCCCTATCTGTCATTCTATGGTTCTGTCCAGCCAGCATTTATGAACAAGACACCTAAATACTTGAACCAAAAAGGTTCAGTATCAACATTTTTTACTTGCAAGATACTTAAGGCTGATTATTGTCTGGATTAGTAGGTCAGGCTATGAGCAATTTAAGAATCTCAATGGCGAGTGACAACAAAATATGTTCATTTCCACCAGGAGTAAAAATGCAGAGGGACCCTCCCAGAGTCCTTGTTGTTAAGCCATAGCTCCGGGGGCTTGGCCAGTAATGGCCCTTTCAGATAGAAATCGATTTACACTGCACTGGCTGGATGAGTTGGGTCTATTTATTTGTTTGTTTGTTGTCAGCAGCAAATATGTATATATCCCATGCTAAGTGGCAGGTGCTAACACAAGTCCTGTTAGAAAAAAAAAAAAGAGCAGTAAGGAGGAGGTGTCTGTGGTTGCAGATTGGGGAGTCAAAGGTTCATTTCTTTTTATTCTAATTTTTAGTATTTAACTGCTGTTTATTGTGTATTTGTGTTCAGACTCTGTGTAAGTCAGCTAGAGATAAATTCAATGCTCAAGGCTGTTGCTTAACCATCTGTGTAAGATCTGGAGAGGTTTGTGATAAGCAGATGAAGAAAATCCACAGGGCAAGTCATAAACATTTAGTATTCGTTTTTCCTATATTTTCCTTCCAGCACTTTTCAGCTAATGACATAGTTTCTTTTGACCATGTGTTGGAGCCTATTAAGAATTAGATACATTTATTTTTTGCAAAATTATTAGTTTTAAAGATCTAAGGTTGTGTGAATCGTAGAGCTATTGTTTATTTGTTTATGTATTGGTTTTGCTTTGACTCTCCTCCTTGTCAGTCCGCCTCCTGCTGAGATTAACAAGTAGAAGCAGCTGATGAGGTGGATCTGATTGTTTGTTTGAGGGAGTGAGGAGTGCAACAGTTTTTTTTTCACACACATCCCTTAACGTTTATATTTGAATTTTTTGTAAGTCAACTCTGAGAATACACCCCTTTTTTGAAACAAGAAAATTCTCCACGAGTGCTTTTTGTTTTGTGAGTCGAAAAACCTCCTCCTAAAACTACTCTGGTAATTTTTGATTTTTTGGGAAACTGTTTTGGTGCAAGAGTAGCCGTAACAAGTGAAAAAACTTCACTGATGACTTGAAGAAGAGCCTAAAGTCGGTAGCCACCAGCCGATCACTCTCTGATGTGCAAAGAAAGCAGCCAGCAGGCCGTGAGTACAATCAGCTGACTGAGTTTATGAATGAAGTATGTCCTCAACTGTGCTGTGCTTTATCTACATGTGTGCAAGCTCACTGACACTTGTGCTATGTTTGCTGCAAGTCATTCACATTACTGGGTTTCACAGAATAGCAGTGTGGTGTTACGGCCCCAAGGTCTAGGGGTCTTGGGGAGGCAACATAAATAATGTGTCTGGAGTAGTTCGGGGGAAGGTAAAAATGATTTATTACAAAAAGATGGTTAAACAGCCATAAAACACAATATAGCTTAACCCAGTTGAAACAAAACAACAAAAAAAGGTAAGGGAAAACAAATTCAAGAATGGCTAAGAGCAAATAAAATTACAAACTGCCGAAAACCAGTCAGACTAAGTTTTAACACAAAAACAAACCAAATGGAAAGACAAAGGGAGCATCAAACCTCCCAAACACAAGCTATTAGCTTGAACAAGTCCACCTAAAGCAGACTAAGGCCCCGTCCACACGAAGTCAAAACGAACACGAAACGCTAATATTTTCCAAAACGTTTGCCGTAAAGACGGAGACGTAAAATAAAAGTGAGCGTCCACACGAATGCATGAAAACGCTGCAAAATGTATGCCAGG
>NW_015150532.1:1434706-1437196 GCF_000732505.1 Cyprinodon variegatus
AAGGGAGTTCTGTCAGAGCTGAACCTGCATAAGGAAAAGCCTGCACAGTCTTAAAAGGCCAGGGGCCGTAACAGTGGTTATTGCAAACTGTCTAAAGCTGTGTTTCCGTTGTAAGGTGATACAAATTTTGAGCCAATGAAGGGAATTAACCAGACAGTTAACAGGAAGTACATATAGCTAACTAGCATTGACCTAAGACCACTGATGGACTGAGGTTATAGTGAATGTTTTGCAATTAGACAAGTTGTCCTTATTCATCATGTCATCTATTGTTATTGGGGATTCATGCCATTCAGAGATGTTGAGAGAGAAGTGTGATTCTAAAGCTACGGTCACATCGAACCGCAGAAGAATCTGCTGCTTCATCTTTGATGCTTGTCCACATCAAGGTCAAGTAAAGTGTTCAGAGATGCATCTGGTGCTTGTTCCGCTCCTCCTTTCAATAGCAGAGTGGCTTTGCTATACATGCTGTGACAAGTTTGTAAGTAGTTATAGTATTTTTTAAGTGAAAAAGTCTACCTCAAAAAATTGTCAGTGCAACCAGTTCATCAAGAGTATGACCCTGCCTTAAAATATGATTTTACCGTCAGAGCCGCACAGAACCCCACATACCGGCGGTGCTCTCTGATAAGAGGATTCGCAGTATTCAATGCAAGTTCAGCAGATTCATAAACAGTTTCTTCCCCTGAATGTTGAAAAAACTGTAGATCATGTCACCGACTGACCATATCAATATTATTATCAATATTATTATCAATATTATATATAATATTATATAATTTTTTGCACCGTGATTTTTTTTAACATTTTGTATACACTCATTGTTTACAAAATGACAATAAAAGTAGTCTAAGTCTAAGATAGATTAAACTTACAATTGAAAGAGCTAAATCACTGTGTGATAGAGAATTAATAAAGCTAGTTCACTTTATTGATGGTAGAAAAAATTGTTTAGAGAGAGAGAGCTTGGAGGAAAAAAGGGAGAGCTCCTGCGGTGGGTGAGGAAGAGTTTTTTATATATATATATTCCGTAAAAGTAAAAAAAAATTCACTGGAATTGGTTTCCAAGTTTTTTATATAATACTGTAGCTGTTATTTCTCAATGGTAGTCAGTGTGTATTTCCTCTGGAGTGTCTTTAAATCTAATTATGTTAGTGCTTTCAGTCCATCTGTAGTTACTGTAACTCAGCCATAAGACCTGTCAGGACCTGCCCCTGCAGCTGATTGAATGTTTCAAAGAAAAATCTCTAAACCTTTGTGCTTGCTCAGCACATTTTCTTTAAAGACCAAAGGTGGCCATAGTCACTCTTTCCCTGCTTTCCCTGCAGGCTGTTCATGGCAGTCTGAGTTTCTGTTCATCTCTACATAATTTCAGATTGAGATGAAAACGATGCTTCTCCAGCAGTGTTTTTAAAGCCAAGTGAGTCTTACTACAAATTTTTCTATTTTGTCCCCAGCAAATGGTAAATGGCCTGTACTTATATAGCATTTTTTTAATTCAGAGTACCAAAGCACTTTGCACCACATTCAGTCATTCACCCATCCACTCACACACTGATGGTGACAAGCTACATTGTAGCCACAGCTGCCCTGGGGCTCACTGACAGAAGCGAGGCTGCCGTACACTGGCGCCACCATTCCCTCCAACCACCACCAGTAGACAATGTGGGTGAAGTGTCCTGCCCAAGGACACAGTGACACTGAAAGCTGGAGCCGGGGGCCTGAACAGACAACCCTACAGTTGCAAGGCAAACTCCTTCATCCGCACATGACAGCCAATAGGCATGAAAAAGGATTTTGTTATTCTCTGAAATTTGCACAAAATCTAATGGACTTCCTTTACCTTTTTATCATCATTCCCTTACCTATTATATGATGATGAATCTGCTTCATTACAGTTAGAAATAGCTGAAGGAAAGCTATCTGCATCCCAGGTGATGTTTCGGAGCCTCTCTTTCCCTGGTGCACGATGGGTTCTAGGGGATACTGTAGCTTCAGGGTCAGCTGTCTCACTGGCTGTCATTTAAATAATTACAGTCATCTAATTCACCTCAAAATTTCATACTTAAGTATAGCTATGAATCAAAAAGACATTTTTTTTGTTTTACATTTTTAGGCATATTTATGAACGGTCTGCTGAGGTATTAAACCAAATGTCTCTAATAACGAAAAAAAAAAATTCAAAAAGAGTATTTACTTCTTTTATTAAATGTCATTTTTGTCAAAGGAAATTTAAAGAATACAGCTCTAAATACACAGCAAAACAACTGGAATATAAGTACCAACGTTTTTCCTCAAAGAGGTATTTTCATTAGCCATGTAAAATAACTGCCATCAACTCAGAATAGATTTATCTGACTTTCTAAAATGGACTCCCAATTAACCATCTAGACTTATTTCCGTCCCACTTCTTCATAAATCGCAAGGAGACCTAACAATAGTCAAATCTCAGGTAGAGTAACATGTCAATAATCACAAGTCCGACGTATG
>NW_015150532.1:1437769-1443834 GCF_000732505.1 Cyprinodon variegatus
CCCGGGCGCCTCACAATGGCAGCTCACTGCTCCCCAAGGGGATGGGTTAAATGCAGAGAAGTAATTTCCCTCTGGGATTATTAGAGTATATCAAAATCAAAAAAATCAAAAGATCTGACCCACATGCAGAGAACCACTCAGAGACCAAGGGTAAAAGTTTAACAGGTTTATTGTAGGTTAGCAAACACTGATGGAGACTGAAACTCTGTGGGGGAGCAATGCTGGAACTCAGCAGACTGGTGAGCCGGAACCGGAAACTCTGAAGGGGAGATCCCAGTGATCAGTTCAGGAACAGTGGAAAAAATAGACTGGCTTGAATATTGCTGGAGAGGCACTCACTTTTTTGGGGGGCTCTTGGTTTATCCTTGCATCCAATTTGTGGGGGTTTAATCCAGAGAAGAGGAAACTCGTTTGGGAGCGGACAGGCAGACATACGTAGGACCCAGAGGAGGTTTTCCCCTTGCTCAGTGAGTCTCAGTAAATCCTTCCAGGGGTAGAAGGTTCAGGCTTTATCAAGTAACATAGGAAGTCTTCCTGCCAAAGAACAAAGACAAAAAATAAGTTCAGACTCAGAGAAACAATGCTAAGGTTAGACTCTGCTAATCTCAGTTTGGCTAGAATACCCAATACTGGCAAACACTCTGGCGTTGAGGTGGTGACAGCCCGCTGCTCAAGTACTCCTCTGGTAATGACCCAACGAGCCGCAGGTGTGCAGGGAGGCCCAACGAGGACAGGGCACCGCCTGGTGGTGGAAAGAGGAAAACACAAAAGCAACCCACACAAACTGGAATCCTAACAGATGTCAAGTGAAAAGTCTTTAGTACTCAGGTTAAAGTCAAGTCAGAATATTTTTTTTCTTTTATTACCAAATCAAGTGTAAGGTTGTCAAATCTGTGGCTTAAGTCTGACTCAAGTCAAGTTTAAGTCATCATCTCTCAAAGATGATTTTACAAAATGCTGGAGGATGAAAACAAATTTCCACCAAACATTCAGAATGTATACAGGCAAAACAGACAATGGTTTCTAAGGCTGTTATTTGCTCCTTTGTGTTTTCCATCATATAAACGCTGATATAAGACTTTCGACTGCATGGCTGTAACATAACAAAATATGGAAATGTCCAAAATACTTGGACACGGTTCTATAAAGGGTGGACCTACAGTCTATACACAGGCTGGGTCTTTGTGCAGCACAAACTAATGTTTTTTTTCTGCACACATATGGAGCACAAACGTTTAGCACAATTTTTGTTTAATATGGTTAATGTTCGGGAAGGGATGGTTGACCTTTAGTGACCTCTGTAAGCTTTTATTAATATATTGAAAATGGAAGTGGCCATTACTTTTACCTTTACTTTGGTTTTATGTTCATGAAGTATGACGACTCTGACTTAAATAACATGTTTGGAAAAGCAAATTTTAACTGCAGTGAGAGATGGCTGCTGCACATAAATGAATATCCTTTTTTTTCCCACACAGTCTTTGTTGTTTTAAAGTTACTTTAATCCACTAAGACTCTGATGAAATGGAGCTTGAGGTAATACACAATAATGTATATTACAATAAATACAGATATTTAAGGTAGTTTACCCTGTTCTGTCACACATAGATCATATTGTGTAAAAATTGTTTAATTAGTATTATAGATTTGAAGAACCGTTTCTTCTGCCTGAGTTTATTTCTACAGTTTTTAGTCTTTAAAACAAAAGGGTTTTGCACCTAAGTTTAGATTATAGTATGTCTGATTGCATCATTTTAAATAGTAAAGCAGTGTTCTTGTAGTTTTATTAGTAATTGAAATTAATTGACTGGAAGACTCTGCCCTATATCCCTATAACCATTTATTATCACAGTTGGATTTATATATTTTTTTTTCCATCACAACATTGTTGCTTGTAAACAGACATAAGGATCCGTGTAATTTATAAAGCTTAAAACATTTTTTTTTACCTCAAAGTGGCTGTCTTAATTGGCTGTCATAACAATTTCTCACACATTCTGTGACAATCTCACTAAATAAAAAGGATAATTTCCTCCATACAGTCTCTATTATAGAATCAAATTAAAGTATCACTAATCAGAATATAAAAAAAAAATCTATATCATACATTATATATTTTAGAATCAATCAATATAATAAGTATAATAATTTCTATACGCATCACAAGTGCTCATTATAAATGTTCCTACAGACAGAGAGCAGGTTGGACTCAGCTTTTAAATGATTAAGCTTTCAGCAGTAGCTTCTAGACTGTGACTAAAACACACTTTTATCTCCACAAGACAAGTGTTACATCATTTGGTTTAGGAAGATAATTTAGCTGTTGTTTAGTTAATAAAAGAGGTGCAGGGATTTTTTTATAAAGCGGCTTTCTTTGAGAACCCCCAAAGCCAACAATTCACCTTAAGTTTTGCATAATTTGCATGAAGATGCGTCTTATCACATTATTCCTTGGGGCAGAGTGTTAATAATTGGGCTGCTAAAAATCAGGTGCTTCGCAAGAGTTGCTCGAGAGAGAGAAGACTAAGGTTTCATTGCAATAAGTTAATGAAAGACTCCTTAAACTGTGCCATCAAAGCACTTCTAATAACAGACTGTTATGCACTCAATTCCTTTTCACCCTCTCAGTGGATAAAACATAACCAGTAATTCTTTTGTTCAGTCCCTAACTCTCTGATGGGAAATAAAATGATAATTGTCTGCTTTAGAGCAGGGAATTTTTACAAAGTTCTCTTAACTCCATGTTTCATGAAACTATTTTATTTAATGACAAAGTTGTGCAATCGTTAGATGTCAGCTTTGGAAGACTGTGAACCAGTTTAGCTCCATTTCACTCTGGAATCTCTACAAACATTAAGAATAATGACCAGCAACCATCAAAGCCTTGCAAGACAGAACAAAATGATGCTCATCCTCATTCTAGCGTTTGAATGTCTGTATTTTTCTCTAAGATGAATGACACAAAAAATGTTTTGTAATATTATAAGATTTTTAAATGAATCTCCATACAAGTGGTTCAAATTTAAGTGCTGTTGGTAATTTATGTTTTACCTACCTGGAAATACAATCCCTAATAGAAGTATTACAGGTACACTTCAGGGGTTGACGTTAAGGATTTTTACCACTTGCCCCAAGGGCAAGTGACTTTCACATTTCATTTGCCCAGAAACAATTTTTACTTGCCCAGTATAATGTTTGATAAATATAGTTCCTAATATTCATTTTTGTATATATATCTCAATGAAACATGTTTTTTTTTTTTATGTTTTTTGTAATTCAGTATTTTTTAAGTTTCCAGGTTCCTGGTGTGTATATGCATGCGTCAGATAATGAACTCAAGCCTACATTACCGTGTTAACATGCTTTTCAATCCTTCCTGCACATTCTTTTCAAACTAAACTTTGCTTTAAACTGTTGTGGGCTTGGAAAAATATAAATTGTAATGTTAAAAATCTAAAAAAAACTTGACAGGTTAAAAACTTAAGATAAATCACAAGATAGAAGTCAATGTCACAAATTAATAACTTTTATTTTAGAGTCACGGTATGTTGATACAAGATAATACTATTAATATAATGTGACTTTTCTAGAGAGTTATTATACATAGTTATTTTATTCAGGGTTTCCACTGTCTTACATAATTTCAGAATTCCCTGACTTTTAACTGACTCAGGAGTAATTTTCCCTGACAAAATAAATGCAGCAACAAGACAATAATAATAACATAACAGGTCACCAATTTAACATGTTTAGCTCTATAACATTTAAATGCACCTCTCCAATGCCTAAGAGAAAAAAAATTTATGAAAATTTTTTATTGTATGACCTGCATCACTGTACAGAAGACTGCCATATGATAGCCGTATTTAAACTGTGCGCATGGCGTACAATTATGCCAATTTTCCTTATCCCTGATAAATAATTTTTAATCTAGGGTTATCTGGTTGGTGGGTGAAATGGGTGGAGGGTAAAATAGCCTTGTTGTTGTTTTTTAGCCTGCCAAGTCGGAAAAAAATGTGTCTGATTTGCACCGGACAAAAATCACGCCATCTGGCGGAAAATCACACGGCTTTTTGAATTCACGCGAGAATGTGTACCAAACAACAAAAATGGCGCAATGCTTGTGGGTCGTTTTCAGCAAATGTCGGTGATTTTAAAGTAATTTTGAGTGATAAATATATTTTTGGCGATCATTGCACTTGCCCGGCGGGCAAATGTAATGAAATTTGTACTCTCCCGACAATAAGAACTACTTGCCCCGGGAGATCGGGCAATGGTTAACATCAAGCCCTGCACTTAATTTGGGAGATATGAGCTAAAGGCTCATCAGTCTGGTATGAAGGCCTTTTGATCAGTTAATCTCTTGACTATTTATCTATTTGTCAGTTATATCAGATATATTACTTAACAGGAGATTTCTTTTAAAAAGCTGAAGCTAAAACAATGTCACATGGGAGCTCTGGTTAAAGACAAATTTACAGACATAAAAGTGTTTTCATCAAATTGTTTATGTTTTCAGTACTGTTTTGACTGAATTACTGCTCAATTATAATAGTTATATATATTTCAGTTATATTTCAGGCCTACATCCAACTTGACGTTAATCTGACCTGAGGTTACCAGATTGTATGACCTAAGCTGTAAAATGTGCAACACTGAAGATTGAATTATAACCAGGAAGCCATAACTAAAATGGGAAGTTATACGTTGGCAGGTTATAAAACACATAATTTAGAGACATAGTTCCACATAAATTAATAGTTTAGTCTTGAAAACAAACCTCTTGATTTTAGTGGTTTATGTTTTTACATGATGTTAGCTGTTGATCATAGTCAAAAGAGATTTGAAAATATATTCAGCCCCCTTCAGTTACCGGTAATACTTTGTAGTGCCACCTTTTCGCTTGGGGTATGTCTCTGATCAGTCTTTTCTTTGTTTGTGCTCAAAGTTTAGAAGGATGGCCGGGACTTTGTAGATTCACAGTGGTCTGATACTCTTTCCCTTTCAATATTTGTCAAGTCTCAAAACAGAGGACCTAGTAATCATTGCAGACAGACAGATTTCTCTTAAAGGCTTTTATTTAAAAACTATGGATCTGCAGTGACTGCAAGGAACTAAGACAGGAACCTCTGGTCTCCAAGTTCAGTCCATGGCCAGAGGAAGAGGTGGATTCCAGCCTAATAGCTGCCAGCACCACGCAGCGATCACGCCTTGTGAGTCAAAGACGATGAAGCCTTGAAGACAGCAGGAGAGGCAACAGATCAGTTCCAAGCAGACGAAGGAAGGCAGGACTATCCAGAAGGCGAAGTGAAAGCTGGTGTCAAGGAGGATGACAGGAGACCGAGCCAGAAGATCTGAGATTGAAGGAGGTAATGAAGGGAAATCCAGGTTTATGTGAGGAAGTAGATTCAGGTTCCGTCAACAGGCAGTTACAGCAGGAGTCCGAAGACAGGTCAGGCAAACAGATCTAAACAGGAACAGGCAGGCTCAGAGGTCCACAGGCAGAACAGGCCAGGATCGGGCAAGCAGACCAAAATCAGGTATGCTAGAGAACTCTCACCAAAGGTTTGAATAATCTGGCACTGAAGACTGGGAGCAAGCAGGTTAGATAGAGACTGGAGCAAGTGACACAGATGAATGGTGATGAGAAACTTGGCAGAGCTAGTCAGGTGAATGGAATGAGCAATCAAGCCAGTCATCAGCGCACAATATTATTGCTAGCTCAGTGCTCCTTGTGATATTTAATGCTGAAAGTCGATCACACACAGGGGGATTATATTTATCATCATGGGTCCTTTAAGTCAACATTGGATAAATTTAGAGATCTTCACTGAACTTCTGGAGAGTTTGCTGCCCTGAAAGTAAAGGAGCCAATTCATCTTAATTTTATTTTCTTCTAAAACAAGTTTAAAATATCCAATAAATTTTATTGCAGTTAATAATTTTGTCCCACTTGTTGTTGATTCTTCACAAGAAATCACAATTTTATATCTTTATGTTTGAAGTCTAAAAAGTGGCAATCTATCTATCTATCTATCTATCTATCTATCTATCTATCTATCTAT
>NW_015150532.1:1446326-1447805 GCF_000732505.1 Cyprinodon variegatus
CGAGATTAAAGTCAGAATTCCGAGATTAAAGTCAGATTTCTGAGAAAAAAAGTCGGAATTAGATTTCTGACTTTTCTCAGAATTCTGACTTTTTCCCATATTAAACTGAAATAATATTTAAAAATCAGTTAACTTTTTAATTTTTTTCAGTGGCCCTAATCATCTTCCGTAACATGAAAACTCATTAAATATATATATTTTTTGTAGTAATACATTTAAAAAGAAGTCCGCTTCCTGTCGCCCCACCCAGGTGATGTCGTCACTGCCTGAGCAGCCAATGAGGCGCAGGCAGTGAGTGAGTGGGTGTTCAGCAGCGGACAGTAGAGCAGCGGCGGCGCAGCGCCACAACAAGAGCGGCTGTCGGGCTTTGTTCAGTGGATGTGAATGAGCTCCGTCCCCTCCTCCAGAAATGTGGTCGGATATCAGGACATTGTTGCTTTTCCATTTATTCCTCCTCAGGCTCCCTTACCTGAAAGGTCAGTATTTCTCCTGGAACGTATTTGTAGTTTCTTCGTGCTTCAGACTGCTTAGTGATGTTCAATCAGACGCTGGTGTGGAGCTTAATTGGGTCCGCGAGCCTGAGCGCGCGCGTGCCTCTTATAGCTTAAGGGGAGAAGATCAAAATATGCTTTTTATCTCCATTATTAATAAGCGTGTAATAGAGTTTTCTCCACTGTGACTGTGGGCTGGCTTGTTGTGTTGCTTCTCTGTGTTTAGCTGCTTACAGACATGTGTTTCCTGACTGGGAGCATCTTTAATAAGCCGCTGCATCAGAGGTAGTAGCCCAGACTCAATGAACCTGCTCATTTAAAAGATCAGTGTGGAGGATAGGATAGGATAGGGCCTCCTCTGCTGTCTCACTTTAGAACTATCCTATTACTACATCCCAAGAAAGCAGAACGCTGATGCAGAAAACGGGAACAATGACGCTTGAAGCGCATCTTCTTCGGTTGACCCTAGTGAATGCTGCATATTAATTAGGTATTCATTTGCAAATGTCAGCTGGAGGAGCGGTTATGCATGAACATGTTGCTGCGGTGATCATCCATCTGGACACTTTTTCTGTTTTTCTTGTAATCTCTTCCAGCCACTGATGAGTGTGAGGATGGACAATTTCAGTGCAACAACAAAAGGTGTATACCGACCATCTGGAGGTGCGACGATGATGACGACTGCTCAGACAACAGCGATGAAGAAAACTGTCGTAAGTGTTACAATGAGGATTATCTCCCTCCCTTGTTTGCTTTATGCTTATATAAGCGCCTTGCACAAGTGATCACTTTTATCACCGTGCAACTTCAAGCTTCTGTAGAAGTGGTGCGTTTTTTGTTTGTTTTGTTTTTACCACAATAAATCTGAAAAGTGTGGATGGCGGTTGTATTCAATCTTAAAGGAATAGTACACCCAAAACATGATTAGCCTTCATTTTCTACTCACCCCCATGCTGAACAACACTCTGGAGTACTTTTTTGATATCTC
>NW_015150532.1:1448517-1451364 GCF_000732505.1 Cyprinodon variegatus
GAGATATCAAAAAAGTACTCCAGAGTGTTGTTCAGCATGGGGGTGAGTAGAAAATGAAGGCTAATCATGTTTTGGGTGTAGTATTCCTCTAACTGGGTGAATTTCAGCTGCAGATTGACAGTATTGCTCCCTGCAGCTTTGCATAGGTTTAAACTCCTCCCTTTCATCCTTTGCTTAGTAAACTGGAAAAGCATTCTGAGAGGATGCAGCCTAAAGCTTGAAATATTATTCTACCAATCTCCCCCCTCCGAAGACTTCTGCAAAACATGTTTGCTGACTTGTCTGCTGTGTTCCTTTGTGTTCACGAACCAGTTTATTCATTAATAACCTTAAGAAAACAGCTGGAATTATACAGAGATTTATTTCTACTCAGGCGGATTTTATATCCCTGTTACATGACATCTAAAGCCTTTTTGTTGAATTGTTTTTTTCTTTTTTAGAGGTAAATAGTAAAGCAGTGTATCTGACTTACTCTAGATGAAGATGTTTATTCTCCTTTTTTTGTAAATGAGGCAAAGTTCCCCAGTTGATGTTTTCTTAGTGGCATTTTTAAGGTTGGTTGCCTTTTAGTAGTTTTAATCAATCAAGCTCTTTTCACATTTTTACCTTTGAATCAAATGCATATGAAAACCAGTGATAATAGGATTGGTGTGAGAACGCCACAGCTCAGACTGAGTGTTAACAGGCTGATTTCTTTCCTTCAGAACAGAGCAGTTAAGTTGATTGAATAGAAACTCTCTCCGTCATCATCATCTCTAAACAAAAATAAAGCGGTTCAGCTGAGAGACGGATTACTGTCCACTTGCCCTGTATCCTAGATGTCTTGTGTTGTGCGTAAAAAGGAGAACTGCAGCGTTTCTGTTTTGACTGTGTGCCAGTGGCCTACATTTTGAAAACGTTTGCATGGAAACCCGTGCCAACGAGCCGCATGTTTGCAGCATAGCTACCTTCTTTTGTGTCTGGGTTAATTGTGGCCTAGGAGGATTTTTTTTTTCCTTAAACACCCCCTCTGTGAACATACTCATGTGCACTACATTGTCTTTCTCTCTGTTTATTTGTGCCTCTGTCTAAAATCACTCCCCCACACTCAGTTCTGCTGTGCTGGATGAAACCACACAGTGGCTTCTTGCAAAGTCTGGAGGTGTTGCCATAGGATTCCTGGTTGCTTTTGACCACCTTTTGCTTTTAAAGCATTGATCTGCTTCTCACTATTATCACAAGGCAAAGACTGATGTTTAAACACTATTTATTCTGCCATTTTATTCATGCAATAGGTGGAGGATAGTTCGAAGTTTCATTTTCCTGCCTCCTTGCAGCTTTTGACACATTCCGTGTTTGAGTAAAGAGATTCCTCTGAAAGCCTTTTAAGCTGAAGTCAGTGTCTGATAATTGTGCCCGTCTAGCCCTGCTCTGTGCTGCATTAGACTCTGGCCTTCACTCTGTCCGTTTCCTCTCCGTGTGTGGGCTGCTGTATCCGTGTGGGAAGAGTTTCCTTTTCTTTCTTTCCTCTGAATTAATGTCCTTGAAGATTTAAGTCCTCAATAGAATAAGGATCTGACTTTTACTCTCGCCTGTTGTTCAGCTCTTCCAGGTTTTGATTTATACTGCAGTCGATGTGATGTTCTTTCATAAGTGGCTATAAGGCTTCAGAAACTGAAGGACCAGCAGAAAAAAAAGCTCACATTTAACTTAGTGTCTATTTTGATTAGAAATAAATCAAAAATATCCAGAAAACTGCAAAAAAAGCCTTGCAATTGTTAATCAAGCTCAAATTATTATTATTTTTTACATTGAAATACTACTGCCAGTGCAATAAGACAACTGCACTCAATTAGACTTCTTGTTGAGGCCCCTGTCACACCTTGTCGGTTTAGCCAACATATGCCAGACTTCCCAGAATCTCCTAAAACTCTGGCATACGCTGACATTTCTATGTATTTCTTAAATTTTGGATGTATACATAGAGTATTCATAACGAGAACGTATGTCCTTACTTATGCATTACGCACGGCAGTGTAATGCCCATGAAATGATGTTTGTGCATCATTTAATGGGCATTAAGAAGCATCAGTTAAAGCTGCTCCTCTCAGGCACCCAGAGGCGCCCGGTCTGCATAAAAAGATGTCTTTGATGGTGCTATTAATCTGGCTGCTGTTTACCCCCCTCCCAAAAAAAAAAACAATAAATAAAAAGAAAGAAGGTTTGCAGTCGCAGCAGATTCAGCATCAGGTCTGCAAGGAAGTTTGTTGGTGGTGAGCGTGAATGCAGGGAGGATCCATCACACTCACCTTCTGGCTAACCCTATGACGCGGATGAAATCTGGAGGATAACTGACGGTTTCCTCCTGTGAACCTCCTTTTATACCAAAATGTTGCCAATACGCCATTAAACAGTAGCTGTAAGTTAGAAACACATTCAACGGTCATCTGGAATACGTCTAATATGTTGATATGCGTTGGAGATAAGTTCTTGATAAGTTGCGCTTAAGTTATGCACAAGTAACTCATAGCGTTTGGATAAGCTAGACACCACGACTTATGAGTAACTTACACCTAATGTCAATGATCTGATAACATACCTGTAACTTATGCCCCATATATGGCCCAACCTTAGCTGACAACAGCCAGATGCATGTCTAGCTCCGCCTAGCTCCACTCACATACATCTGGGAAACCGCTCATTGAAAGTGATTTCCCCAACCAAATTTATGGTCTGGCCAATCAGGACGCAGGGCGGGTGTTTCCTGGATGTGACGTAGTGGAGAAGTGTGCACAATGTTGCCTTTTATCCGCACATTTTCATGGCACAAACGACATTGATCATTTACCGACATTGCGCTGATTCCAC
>NW_015150532.1:1451843-1462294 GCF_000732505.1 Cyprinodon variegatus
TGTTTAGGTTTAAGTTGGATTTTTTTGGATTCCTGTTTTTGCTGCCTGATCTTTCATTAAATCTTTTAAATCACCCCTGCCTGTCAGCCTCTGCATTTGGGTCCTCACAAAAACCTTAAAACCAAATCTTGACAGTTTCAGCGGATTTCAGTGTACTTCAGCGTGCTCATAACTTATACAAAACATACCCATAACATTTATCAGCGATTTCGCCAGATTTTTCGTGCATCAGGCATACACTGATCTAAATCTTCAAGGTGTGACAGGAGCCTTAGATAATATATGTTGTATTTTCAAGAAGTTGCACAAAGCACAGAGATTCTTCTATGTAAGGTAAAATGCCAACTGTTACCTCTGCAGGAATGGTACCATTGTAAGCTCTGTTACCCCTTTGGTAAGATAGATACGGTAGTTGGCATGATGTCTCCACTAGGACTGCAGCTGTCGACTATTTTCGCAACTGATTAATTTACTGATAATTGTTTTGAATAAATCGATAAAACTTCTAGTAAATGAACATTTCTTAAGAAAAAATAAATATGCATTTTTGAAGTTTACAGGGGAAAAAAAAGGTTATTTTACCCCGTACCTGAACTGTAGTTTGTAAAATGAATGGCATAAATTTGCATACATGCACCTAAGTAATAAAATAATACTAATAATAAAAAAAACATATTAGGGCTGCAACAAATATTTGGATTAATTGATTATTGAAATAATCGTCAACTTATTTAGTAATTGCTTAATCTTTAACTGGAGAATAAAAAATGTAAAAAACTTAGAGCAGTATTTATGTCTAAATTGTAAAGAAACATATATTTTGCATTCAACATCAAAAAAAGATTTTTATCTGTCAATATGCTCCAGAACTCCACAAGTGGAAATGTTTTAGTTTCGCCTGGTTTCATTTCGGCCATCAGATTGTTAATCAAAAAAATAATCAACAGATTAATTGATTTGCAGAATAATCATTAATTGCAGTCCTAATATGTATATAATAAAAAGTTGGGGTTAGCGTTTTTTATTTTCTAATATGCTGTAACTTTATTGTCTTACTTCTGCTAATCAAGCTCCTTCCTTTTTCTTTCAATTCTTCCTCCATGTAGGAGGCCTTTATATATCCCTGTAATATGCAAACTAGCAGATTAATAGTGGTGGGCGGTGGGCGCTATGCACTGGAGACGCAATGCTGTGATTTATTGGGTGGATAAAAATCACTACCGGTCAGTTCGGCTTGGTGGACCATTTTGGAAATCCTCCCTAACCGATCACCTCACAACTGCTTTTAAATCTGGATCTCTGTCTTCTTGTGGGGGGTAGCTCATGTGTTCACCTGCCTGTATGCTCAGGGTGAATCGATGACAGAGTCTGAAGGATGCAGGGTTCACTTTTTTCACAGCGTTGTCTTCCATATATGTGCAAATAAGGAATTAAATGTGTTTCTGAGACCGTTCGCTCATTAAAAGTCAGCCTATCTGCCTGATTTCTGTATCAATTTTTTAAATTCCAATGCAACTAGTGTTTGTGTTGAAATGTGCAAAGCCCTAGGAAGGGATCCCAGATATCAGTCATAAAACTGAAAAAAATTCAGCATAGTGGGGAAAAACTTAAACGCAGCGGCCCGTTACATTGAAATACACCGGTGAGAATCCGTCAAACTAGGGCTGCAACTAAACATTATTTATTTATATATAATCTGTCAATTTATTTATTTTTGATCAATTTATTACAGGATAACAAATGTTCCTTAAAGAAGATTTTATACAGAATTGAAACCAAGTGAAGCTAAAATGGAGCTACTTAATTTCTGGATCGAGCAAATTGATGTAGAAAAAGGTGTTTAATTTTGAATACAAAATGTAAATTTGTTTTTTTCTGTTTTGGTATAATTACTGCTCTAAGTGGGTTGCTTTTAGAGCTAATGGCATGTTTTATAGTCTCAATACTTCAGTTAATGTGAAATGTATTATTTTGTAGTATATTACTGATTAACAATTTCAACGCTAATATAATAACCCATATGTATGTAGACAGTATATACATACGTTTGGGTTTTCTCTGGCGACTCGAGTCCATTAACCTGGGCTGTTTTAAATTTCCTTAGATGTCCTTCTAAGCTGCTATATTTCCTGTTTTTCTATGTGATGATTGTGAACCTGAGTGGACAAACATCAATCACCCTCAGGAAGGTCAACCTCCTTTCCAGGTCTCTGAATGTAAACCTGTTACAGACTCCAGCATATTATGTGAATAAACAGAAGCCTGAACATGGACTGACAGTCAACAGTGGGCTGGGTTATGGGAGTGCACAGAATGGGGGATGGGGCTCAAGCTGCAGGTTTGATTATGTGATCTCCAGGAAAAAAAAGTCTGGGAACCTTTGATGCAGGATGTAGAACAAACAGTTTGATTAATGGTGATTTACTAGAGTACTAAAATATTCAGTAACCTTCATCTCTAGCTTATCTTTATGCCTGTGAACCCATTTATTAGCATAGAATAGAATAGAAATTCCCTTTATTGTCCCACAATGGGGAAATTCTGGTGTTTACAGCAGCAAAATGATCATAGAAAAATTTGTCACACAATTACGGACCTTAGGAAAATGTATAAAATTAAAACAATATTGAAGAGTTGAAAGATATACATTGAAAATACTGTACTATTAATTGTTTTACCAATATAAAAACTGTGCACCTGGAGAATAAATAACCAATACACATTTATGGACATTTTTTACAGTAATGGATATTTGAAAAAAGCCGCAACATTAGAGATGTGCAGAATGACAGAATTATGTTATTTAATTGACTAAGGTACAAACTGGGCAAAATCAGCATGAATGTAACAACTTATTGAGGTTATTGGAACATTGGTGGTTATAGAGTCTTCCGGCTGCTGGGAGGAAGGATCTGTGATAACGCTCCCTGGTGCATTTAGGAAGCAGCAGTCTGTCACTGAAGGAGCTCTCCAGTTCTGTAACAGCTTCATGCATGGGGTGGGAGACATTATCCAACAGAGATGTTCATTTAGTTAGGATCCTTTTGTTTCCCACCTCCTGCCTTGAGTCCAGACAGCATCCAATCACAGAGCTGGCCTTCCTGATCAGCTTATCCAGTCGCTTTCTCTCAGCTTCAGATAAGCCACTGCTCCAACAGACAGCTCCATAGAAGAAGGCTGATGCCACAACAGCCATAGAAGGCCTTTAGGAGCGCCTCCTGCTCTATAAAAGACCTCAGTCTCCTCAGCAGGAAGAGTCTGCTCTGATCTTTCTTGTAGAGAGCCTCAGTGTTGAGGGGTGCAATTGTTTTATTTTAATAAATTTTCATAATAAAATTGTGACGGTGATAGTAAATGTTAATCAATTAAATGTTCTCAAATAAAAAACAACATAGAAATATTTATTAGATAATAAAACAGAATGGATGCAATGCAAGCTATTCTCATGCTCTAAAGGCATTGCGGCTAAATGCACAAACTATTTTCTGTGTCCGATGCAAGAAAAGGATTCTATTATCAGCCTGAAGAATGTACCGGACAGTATTTAATTTCAGCAACGATGACAATGACGAAAATATGTAATTGATGCACCTTTTTTTTCATGATGATAACGAAAACTGATGAGCTAAACATGGATCTTTGATGATGAAAACATTAAGAGTCATGGGTGTAAGTTTTCGTTGTCAGACTTTTAAAATGCATCATTGTCCTGTAATCTGATAAGTAGCCATGCTTCTGCGTCCTGTTTGGTCACCTGACGTGCAGCGGTGCATATTCTGCATGATCACACATGGACCATGGCAACAGTGCTAGGGGTAAAAATAACTAGACTAAAAAGTTTTTAAGTTTTAGTCGACTGAAATCAACTATTACATATTTATAAAACTATCTCATATCGTAATGATTGAAATGTGACTAAAACTAATAATAGTTTTCATCCTGAAGACGAAAACTAAGAGTAAATCTAAGATGGCTGCCACAAACAACATTGGTGCCGGCCGAGATATCAGTTCATTGGGTGTATTTATCTTTTCTTGGTCATTACAAGCTACCATTATAATGTATAAAATCTCTTTTCTTTCTGCCATACTTCTTGTCTCTCTTTGTAATATTAGTTTTTTGCTAAAATAAACTGATTATTTGTGGAAATTGAGATTAGGTTTCCTAAACACAGAGAGGATGTTCTCACTGTTTGGTCCTCTTTTATCCAGAGTCTATTATTTTCCAGCACTACATTAAAATAAAGGATGAAATGACTGAATCTGCTCAGCAGACTGTGGATATTAAACATGCTGACAGGACCAAATCTTTACCTCAGCTGGTTATTTTTCGCTCCATTGTCGCCTAATGTCTGACCTGACTGGAGCCGGTAGCTGAACAAATGTAAAGTTTCCACAGCGCTGATTATTTCCTGTTCTTTCTGCATGCAGCAGTGGCTCTATAATTCTTTTTTTTCATATTTTACCCCATTTCTGCTGAACCCATCCCCCAACAGTATTACCTCCAGTGTGCTATCTCATCTCTTTGCCCGCCCCACCATCCCCCCATCATTTGATCTGTGGTCCCCGCTGACCACTGCCTCCTTTACACTCACATACAGTCATACATGTTTGAGAAAGCATGGCCACTCATTATCCTCCTTCCTGATTAGCTTTCCTATTTCATTAGGAGGAAACTGCCTTATAAAACCATTTAACAACCAACAAGAATGTGTTTAACAGTTCTTAGATTTTATTTATTAGGGGCATTTAAAGTAATGCAGAGCTGTGAAGGGGTGGAATATATAATTCTAAAAAAATAAAAGCAACAAAATCCTGCTGATATATCATGCGTTTACATGCTGTAGAGCCAATTGCGGGTTCGATTTTTGACAAAATGCAAACTAATGGATCATATTTGAAAGGCTTATTAAGTACTTCAAGTGTTTTAGTCGCCATAATGGGGTACATTTGACAATAAAAGAGATATTTAAACTGGAAAGCACATATTGATTGCGTTAAAAAAAAGGTCAGCAGAAGTGTTGACATTTTATATAAAGTCAGAGACTTATTTGATTGTATCTTGTTGAGTATCTTTAGTCGTCAACGATTCTCCCATATTTCAGTTATTGTACTGAGGTTTGGTGTAAAACATATTCCAGTACCACTAAGCCGTTGTTCCTGCTGCAAAAAATTGCCATTAGACTCATCAGTAAGAAAGGTCACAGAGAGAACATCCATCATTTATATATTGAAAAGAAACTACTTAAACTTAATGACCTCGTTGACTGGAAAGTGACTTGAGAAATCAGATAATTATGTGGAAAGCTAAACCAAAAAATTGTTTGAAGATGTTTAATATATTTTTGTTGCAAAGATGAGAAAATCAAATTTACAGAACATGTATGTACCGACATCGTTGAAACAGAATTGTCAGTTTGTGGCGTTAAAATGTGGAATTCTTTGAGTGTGGATTTGAAATGCTTTACAAGTGTTTATAAATAAATAAAAATATACAGGCACAAAATTCTGAGAGATTATGAACAAATTCAAAACTCTTGAACGTAAATGCTTACCTGCATCACCAATGATGCTGATTTTCTTTTTTGACCTGGTGAGGAGTTGGGGCAGACTGATGTTAAAACCCTTTTTTTCCCCATACATTTCATGTATGGGAAAAAATAAGAATATTATGCAAATACACAAACAAATACATATATCATAGCACTGGGCATCATGTCATCACCTTTCCAAACACTGAAGTCTCAGTCATGATGCAGATCTTACAGGAACAGACGACTTCGTAAACAGCAGATCTTGCAGGCTCATGGATGGCCTATTGGGATTCATATGAATTTAGGGTGTAAATAATAATCATTTTGTATCGATGCATCAATCCCACAGCCGACGGTCCGATGCAAGAGTATCGTGTTAGGTTTATTCAATGATGATTATAAAATTAATGTATGTATGCTTATGAAACATTTGTGCAAGGGGATTCTCCACTGTGTCTTGTGATTCAGTCAGGAGACCATCCTGCCTTGTCATTCTGGTGGAGCATCCTGTCTTTATGAACTGATCAATTGTTCTGTGAGAACAAATACTGTTTTGTAAGCATGTGTTATGTTCTGTTAATAAAAGACGGCTGCAGGAGAGGATTCGGAGAAAGAAAGCTTAAAGTTGGGTTGGGCTTTATCTTTCCACTCCTGTAGAAGTTGCTTGAATCTCTTTCCTGTGTAGACTCAATTTCTCTTTTACAAACCTACATTTTCAGAACCTAACATATCGATACATGTTTTTTTTTTGTTTTTTTTTAACTCCGGTCTATTTTTATCCATTTGCTCTTGGACGTAATTCAGACTCCAGTGCTGCGGTGGCGCTTAACCTATTTTGCCTTTCTACCTCGCTTCCTTTAGCCACTACCCTCTTTCCGCATGCACACACAAAGTCGCGTAAACAGTAGACAAGGCAGACATGGCAGAGATAGTGGAGGTGAAAGAAGAGGTAGGCAAGACAGACGTGGTGGAGGAAAAAGAAGATGATGTATTCTTGAGTATTGAAAATAATCAAATCGTTGGGTCAGAAAATCGATACTGAATCGAATTGCCATGATGGGTGTGATTTACACCCCTAATAGGAATGACAGAGAAACTTTGAATAACCTTTCCCCAGCCTAATGTCAGAAACTGGTTCATGCCTGCAAACAGAGAAACAGAAGCTTTTCTAAACTAGAAGACGGACTTCTCTTCACATTGTTAGTTAAATTAGTAAGCAAAGTAATTTTTTGTGTTTGTTTGTTTTGGTTGAAGAAAAGCTGACCTGCCTCACTCACCTTACGAGCCTGACAGCTGAGAAAGCAGCACCTACATTTTCCCCAGGACTCCTGAAGTCAGATATGTGCCAAATACTGACTGAGAGAGATTGTTTAATCCTCATCCCAATCATAGAAGGATATCTCCTACTTGCCATCCATCTCCTCCACCTTCAAAGAGTAGCTTGTCCCCCTTTCCTTTCTTCTCATGCTTGGATGTGATGAAGATCTTTATCCTCCACGTTCATGAATTTAACATCTCCACCTGAAGGGGAGGCATTTTCACACAACCACGCTGAGCTCAAAGTCTTTTCTTTGTTTTCCTGTGGGCTGCAGCGTCGGCACCAAACTGTGCGCCTTTCTTCTCAGTTTGCTCTTTTTAATACATTTGTACAACCTCTTCATTTGCAGGCTCACTATTCAAGCAACAAGCTTTCATCTAGATACCCAGTGCTCTGGTTTTGTTTCTTTATGACAGAGATTGCTTGTGTATTGGTTCAGCCTTAGAGCAGCAGTGGAAGGTCAAGCAGCACATTTAAGGTTTTGTTTATATAAACGTATCTCCAGACCCTTTGGCAGTGTTTATTTATTCTGTTCAAACATGCAGGTATTCTTCAGCTCATTAAAGTACAGGTGCATTTATTAATGCATCTGTACTTATGAAAAGAAAGACTTAATACTAAAGACTTAAAGGAAGAGTCCGGTCAGCAAGGAATAACCAATGGGTCATTATTTATACCTAAAATGAATATGTTCCTGGTGATTTAAGGAATTTAGTGTTAATTAGTAAAAAAACAGTGCGTGAGCGTAAGCCTAGCGCCATTCTCCTCGCTTTACAAGCAAAATCAATGGGAACTACTAGACATATCTGCAATCAACAATAATTGAAATTTGCTAGAGCTATATTTCAACTGACAATGCCCATGTGCATGGCAGCTGGATGTTCTAATATGATGTTGAAAAATTATTTCACCTTTCCGATTCATGATCCTCTGCGGACGGGTTTGTCGTTGGATTGCCAAATTAAAGAGGGAGGATTTGCCATCAAACCTCTGTCCAGAGAAAAAC
This sequence comes from Cyprinodon variegatus, assembly GCF_000732505.1. Lineage (NCBI taxonomy): Eukaryota > Metazoa > Chordata > Actinopteri > Cyprinodontiformes > Cyprinodontidae > Cyprinodon > Cyprinodon variegatus. The sequence continues at coordinate 1,459,701 of NW_015150532.1, forward strand.
ATGTAATTAATCCATCACTCTCTGCTTTGCAAAGTGCACTGGTCGTCGCTATCATGGATAATAGTGCATTGTGACAAACACCAGATACAGCACTGGGACTTGCTCGATAGCCGATACCTCACAGTGACGTCACAAACCGGTAGGTGGCAGTAGTGTTCTTTGACAAACATGGATGCCTCCAGTAAAGCAAAGTCAAATGAAAATTACTCTTAATTAAAAACACTTATCATTTATTGAAAAGTATGTAATAATTTCATACTTGAAGTTTGTATTCTGAATGTGACCAGACCTTTCCCTTAAAGTTGTTTAACTGTGATTCACAGTCTTTTGTTGTTTTTGTAGTGATTAAATGTGATTGAAGTGTACCATATTTTCTTGGCTTTAAAGACTGTTGCCATGCAAAGTAAGGTCATCCATTTATTTTCTGTGTTGAGCATAAAAAAGAGATCAATTTTTTACTTGGCATCATATTCAAAATGACTGGTAATTTAACTTAAGATATCGTGTTGGAGGAACTTGATCCCTTTACAATCCGCCGTATATTTGTTCTTTTCTGGCCTTACTTATTACAACAGAGCTACTTTTTATTTTCTCATAGAGGAAACAAGAGCAGCGTTAGGGCTTTACTTTAATCACACTAATGGAGAAATTCCAGGCAAACTTCTGAGCTTTATGCCTTTTTTTTCTATATATTTTTACTCAGAAAAGCACAGTTGGGGACTATATTTACTAATGAAATGGCTTCCGATGGTAATTTGTTGCTGTGTAGTCATTAGGGATTTCAGAATGAGGCTGAATAGTAGACTTTTAAGATGTAGGATTAGATTACTAGAAAGAAAATAAAAGAAATATTTGGCTTCCTTTAAAATATCCTAAACATGTGTGAATGAATGTGCATGCAGTAAAAACACTCGCAGTAGGGTGCAGCAGAGAGTGGCAAGCAGGAATACAGTGGGGTGAGACTTAATGGAGGTAAATTATTGAAAAATGGGAAATGAAATAGCTTTAACAGGGTGAATAAGAGATGTTGTTTTTATATTCAAGTTTCTTTGAAATTTCCCTGGCTGTTGAGGAGTGTGCATGAAGTGGAAAGATCTGTACCTTTATCTCTCTGATTATTTTGGGTCAGTTTGTTTTGATTGCACATTTTAAACTTTTTTGTTGTTCTTTCTTTATTTTTAAAGATATTGTCATTACTTAAATTTTAAATGTCTTTTTTTTTTGTGACCGATCACTGGAGCTTAACCCTACAGCTTTTTCTATGGTGGCTAAGCAGTGCAAACACATTACTAATACATACATTTGCAGCAAATGCAAAAAGTACTGCAAACACTGAACACATGTAATGGAAAAAATGCTGCAAAGACAAAACACTGCAATCACAAAAAAATAGAGAGCAGTAAAGTGCAAACGCGCCAAAAATGCAAATCTTGCTGCAAACGAAAAAAAAAAAAAAAATGTAGTGTAAACATTTACAATTAGCAACAACAAGTGCGAGCTTAGAAAAGCTACAAACACACTCAGGATAACATAAGGGCTGCAGACAAGTAGGGGAAGATGATCACCAGCTGATATGGGGATTAGTAAAGAGATAAATAGGATGCTCAGAGAGATTAAGTGCTTAAAAAGATTCAGAGGAAAACTTAATTTTGGGCTGCCATTTATGTTTGTGTTAAAAGTTTGGTCCAAAGATTTAAATTCATAGCAGTTTTCACATATGAGCTTATGATTTTCTCCCTCTAGTCGTCTGAAAAAATGTTATTCAATGCTACTTTGTAGCTTTTCTAAACATGCAGTTGTTCTTTTGACTTGCAGTATTTTCTTTTGAATGTGCTTTAGCGTCATTTATGTTTCCAGTAAGTTTTATATTTGTTGCATGTTTTCACTTTGCTACTGTTTTTATTTGATTGTAGATTTTTTTTCCTTTGCTGTTTTCTTATGCATACATTCTGTGTGTTAGTTTAATTTTTGTGTTTGTTTGTCTTGTTTTCGTGCTTAAGCTGGGCATACACTGTACGATTTTTTTTTGCCGTTTTCGGTGTGATTCTCCAGTCGTGCAAGAATTTTTCCATCGGTTTCAGCCTTATTGTACGTCCTGCGTTGTGTAGTATACGGGGGGTAACAAGGGACGATTAGCCTCTCATGACCACCTCCCGATTAGGAATCGTAAGGTCGGGAGATAATCAATCATGTTTTAAATTCAGTCGCCCGTTTTGCGGGTTTTCCGTTATGTCTGGCTTTGCAATGCACAGATGTCTTCACCTGTTCACAACACAATCTTCTACTCAGCCTATTAACAATAAATTACATCAAAAGAGTTTGATGCGACCTGGAATGATGCTGAGACTGAGGCTCTCATTGAAATGACCTAGACAGACGTCTTTGTCATTTTGTACACACAGTGTATACAAAAAGAAATTACATTCAGTACAGTTGTCAAGATATTTTCATTTTTTAAATTGCGGCAGTGATAAATGTAAACATACGACTCTATATGAGTTAAAGTTTACAACATTTAGTTTTTTTTTTTCCATGGTGGGGGTGTAAGGTGTCATTTATAATGTTACGGGCTCTGGACACGCCATGCTGAGATG
>NW_015150532.1:1463383-1466478 GCF_000732505.1 Cyprinodon variegatus
CGTAATTCCCACCTTGGGAGCTGTAGTGTCATGGACCGCCAATAGGAGGCGAGGAACCATGCTAGCGTAATGTGTAAAAGGTCATAAGAACCAACCTAGGCATGGTTAACTGATCCAAGCTCGGTCTGAACTCTGCACGGATCGGTTTCAGAGGGGCAGTATAAATGGGGCATATGGGTCATCCTCTAATATGCAGGCCTCAACCACTGTAGGTTTCCCTTCAATGTCATTTGCTGAATTCCTTTAATAAAACATTAAAACAGAAACTTTAGAACTTATGTCACAACAGGCTGTTCAGCGAGAAAGATTGAACAACCAGATGACAATGGAAGGGAATGAGTTTCGAGTGCCACCTTTTTTTAAACCAGTAGAGGTTTATTATGTTTCTTTTTTTATTTGAAGAAGATTAACCTGGGAAAAAAAGTGCACCTTATTCAGTGACTAGAAGACCTATGCTCAATGTATCCATCAAAAAACATATTCAAATGATGTTTTTCTACATGCAAACAGGCTTTTTAGCAATGCTGTATTTCCCTGAGTTTTCATCTGTATAAAATGGTGAAACCTCAGATGGATGGGCCCACTCTAGTTTCATATTTATATTTCATAATGTGGAAATAGAAGCTTTCACCTCATCGTAATCGAAATGCATTTTGAAACATTCCCACAACGTTTTAAATTTCAAATATTACACAGCTAAATGCGCGTAGGATGTCGGTCTGGACTCATGGGTCCACAAATGGAAATGTTTCATACCAAACTGCCAAAATTACAACAGAAAAAGGGGGAAACTACACAGCAGTACAAAGCAACTGTCTTGTGCCTGAAAACTTTGCAGTAAAACTGCTTTAGTAAAAGAGAATTAAATATACACAGAAAGCACTAACTGTTGCGTCTACTTGTTCTCATATGTTGCAGGCCTGATAAAATGTTCCTACATGTGTGTCAATATGTGGCTGTGTCTGTTTGCTGGACATGTTTGTATTTCTCTCTGCTTGCCCTAAGTGATCATTAAGAAGTCTGCTGCTCCAACTGAGCTATTATCTCAGATTAGTGTGTTTGAGACACACAAACTTACATGGAGGGAGAGGGATTAATGTGACAAGTGAAAATCACTTAGTTTTTTTGACCACATTGGCTTTGTATTCCCCCCTTCTCCAATTGATGTTTTATTTCTTAACACATTAAAGAAAAAAAAGGAGATTTCCAAGGATAAATGGATGAGAATTTTCCCAGGATGGATTTGATGATGCTTTATGAAATATTGAAAGTACTGTTGCAAATGAAAAAACACGCAAAACACTGGTGATTTTTCAGAAGAACAGTTGCAGCTAGTTTGGTTTCTAGAGCTGTGTATTTTCGCCTGAATCGATTCTATTTTGATTCATACAGTTCTAAATCGATTAATTTTGATTCAATCTGTTTTTACAGTAATAAAAGTTGTTCAACTATGTTTCAAAATATTTTTTCCTGTCATATTAAACACAAAGTGCAATCAGAATCAGAATCAGAAATACTTTAATAATCCCAGAGGGAAATTACTTTTGTTACACGCTCCAGTTACAGTTTTATATGATATATACACACATCCAACTATACAATATAATAAAGATAAAAAATAAGAGATAAAATATATACACATATAGCTCTTCTGTATATATATCTGTACGTATATCTATGCATATGTAAAAACTAAATCCAAATAAAATGAAAATCCAAGTAAAGTGATATGTGGCGTGCAAAAATAGTGCAAACTTGTAAATCAGACCATTTAAACTTGAGATGTTAACAAAACTGCCTCAAAAGTGCAAACTTGTTTTTGAAAAATGAAAAAGTGAAGCCTCACACGAACAAGCAGACGTGACACGGTGGGGACACAGCAGACATGCTGCAAAAACCAGATTTGCAGCGTCGTCTGCATCAACTAGAGAGTGTTTGCTGGTCAGCCCCCATTTGTTAATGTCTTCAGTCAACCTATTGGCTGTATTTGCAGCTGTCTGGCTTTAAGTGATCCTGGTGGTCTGTAGCACGAGATGCGAGGCGCATATCCACATATCCAGCACATTATCTTTAGCTGTATTAAATCCAAAATGGTTCCAGACATCAGACTTCATTTGGGACAGCTTGCTGAGCGGTGTGTTACTTGGGTCGGCATTTGCACACGCCTGCTCGTTTGAATGTGAACTTCATTCGCATCACTGTAAAACTAAATCGATCTTATTCCCTACACATCGATTTTACAAAAATGTAAAGGAATCGATCCAAAATCGATTGAATCGATTTTTTTACCCAGCCCTACTGGTTTCTACATGGAATGATACATTCTGAGCTTTATTGTTTTTAAATCATTTAAAAAAGAAGATGACTAAACAAATGAAAGAAGGTTTAAAGATTGATTAGTCTGGCTCTCCTTGAAGGTCTATGCTTATAGTTTTATCACCTCTGCTAAAATAGCCTCTGAAGTTAGTTTTTTTTTTTCCACTGGTTGAAGAATAATGAACTGCTCAGTCAAAATGATGGGTTCCATTCATGAACTGAACTTTTTGTAAAGATTCACACGATTCCCAGGTCTATATTCAAACAATCACATTTACACTACGAAGATGAAATAATCACTTTAAAGAATCGTTCGTTCTATTTTGAACGATCATTAATTTCTGTCGTTTGTAACAGGCAGTGTATTTACAGACTTAATGACGATGTTGCTCCTTCAAACAGTTTTTAATTTCTTGCTGTAGTAAACAGCAGGATGTTAAGGATTTTTTAATGATGTCATCATTTCAAAATCCAGCATGATCAATGATGGAGAGAAGTTAGAAGGAGGATAAGTCAAAGTAAATTTGTGTACTCTGTCTTAGGGCTGAGCAAAATGGATAGGCCATTGTTCATTTATCTATAGCCTAATCATTTCTGTGATCAGTTTTTTGCTCTTATATATTCTCAAAGGCACATACACATTCATACACAGAAAACCACTGATATTGTTGTGTTGTTTTGGTTCAGTTTGTTTGTATCCTCATATCAAAGTGTTGTCTTCTTGCCCAATAACACTATATATATATATATATATATATATATATATATATATATATATA
>NW_015150532.1:1467258-1469247 GCF_000732505.1 Cyprinodon variegatus
TTCGTTATTTATAATTACATAGGAGCGGGTCTCGCAGCCATGGAGGCAGACATCTTTGCGCTACGGCAGCGCAGAGCCAACAAACTAGCGATTGCGAGATCGCCCATTACGCTCGATATTTATTATCTTAAGTCTACATGAAATCTATACCCTACACAGACTAAGAAAATACTATCTGTAAAATTATCTATGTAAACAAACCTCATCACTTGAGAAGGTAGGTGATGCTGACGTCGTGGAAGACATTTTGGCCCGTAACGCTCGGCGTACTGTTGGGGGGGAGAAGCGGTGGAGGGGAGATGTTCATGTTGCTGCGGTCTGCAGTCTGTACGTTAAATGTCGCTGAAAATTACACACTGTAGCTTTAAAGTCTTGTTTTCTCTTACTCGTTCACAGCCTGAAGAAAACAAAAGATATGAATTGATAAGTTTTAGAAAATCAAATGGCTTCATAAATATCTGTATGTCAAACCCTTCACTGACACTAATAATGGCTAAAATAGTCTTCCTCCTTTAGAAGCATCTTTCATCCAATCCAACCCGTATTGGGTTTGAAAGTCTGTAATTGTAGCTACAGGCCAGTTCATTTAATCAGAAAACTGTAATAATTAAAGAAAAAATTTGGCGTGAAAATGATGACACCACTTCTAACAGTGAACACAGCTTGTGAATCATTTTATCAGAAAGTGCCAGTCAGTTGAACATGACTCAACAGGCTGGTTTGTGAATCATTGCTGACAGTTCCAGGGATGTTGGCTTCAGTCGACCGTGACTGTTAGTCTCACTTTATTTCGATGTGTTTGTTCTCGGGGCGCACACTCACCTCACTACTACACACGGGATTATTCCAGTCTGGGGTTTAGCTGCAGTAATGGGGAGCGGCACCTATGGTAGCTGACTGGAATGATGAAACAATGGCTCTGACACGCCGATCTCCATCTTTGTTTTAGGGACTGAGCCCTGCTGGTCGTGACTCATTAGTGTGTGGAAACTTTGCATGTAGGCTGCCAGAGCCATCATATCAGTCCATGTGCCCACAGGTCTACACCATTAGTATAACTAGGAACACATCGACCCTCACTGGAAATGAACTGTTGACAACAGTAATTCTGAGAGCTCTCATAACAAGCAGTGCAGCTGAGCTGATCACTGTGCATCCAGGCTTTTATCAGTTTCTGGTCCTGGAGCTGTTAGCCTGCGGATAAAAGTTGATCATTACTATAAATAGTGTTCTCCCCAAAGTGGATTTAATCGGCAATGTTTCTCCTTTACTGTATCCGCGAATCTGTTAACAAGTCCTTGTTTACTGTGCCTCATCGGAGACGAGGAGATGCTTGTGTAATGTTCTCTAGGTGTTGGGGTTTGTTTTTTTTCTTTTGTGTTTGCATTTTCAGTGTTTTTTTTGTTGTTGTTTTAAATGGTGTTGTTGCATTTTTTTGTCCATGAAAACTCTTTTTATATAACTTCTTCTTTTTTACTCTTTATCTTTTATTTTGTGCTTTAGAATTTGTTTGTCTTTGATCTCCTTTTATCTTTTCAAGTTTCTTTCTCTCAGCTATTTTCTCTCGACTGTGTTCCTGATAAAAAGTCTCTCTGCGTCATGTTTTTGGCTTTCCTTCTACTGCAGCTGCTCCATAGTTTCTCTATTAGCTCATTTAGTTTCTTCTTTTTTTTATTTTCATCCGTTCGTCCGTTTTAAAGCTCCTAATGTGTCTTTTTTTCATCGCAGGATTCTTGTTTTACTCCGCCTTAATCTTTAGGATTCTTCACCGCTTTTCCATGAGCTGCTGTTGCTACAGTTCACCCTCTTTACAGTTATGGTTTGTCTAATTTTTCATGATCAAAAAATTGTTTTGACAAAACCACTACCTGCATTTGGGTCACACTTTAAGTGATTTATTCACAAGAGCATGATAAGTTGAGTTATCAGGGTTCCCGCGGGTCCTTAAAAAGTCTTAAAAGGCATTGAATTCTTCATAATAAAACTAAG
>NW_015150532.1:1470218-1479201 GCF_000732505.1 Cyprinodon variegatus
ATCTGGGCTAAATATTTCAGTTAAGGTAGTTTTTCTCATTTTATTTACTTGCCTGATATCTTTTTTCTGTTAGTAAAACCATGAAAAGGTTTAAAAAAAAAATGTATTATTTTTTTACATAAATTTTTCAATGTAGACACACTTAAAACTTTTGCTAGCCTATTTTGCTGATCAGCCTGTTAATTCACTTGATGGACACAAGAAGACAGCTTTAAAAGTACTTCCCTACTTTATTCAAAATCATGGTATCTCATTAATGACAGGATGTGAAATCTTTAACCACTCACCTTTTATTTATGAGGCTCATAATATTTCAGTAGAGATAAATCTCAGCTTTATTAGTTTGACATTTTGTTCTTGAAAACCCTGACTTACACAATCAGACACATGCATTGAACAGAAAACATAGAAAAGGTTATATAGACTGGAAAAAGTCTAAATCTAGATGAGTCATTTTTTCTTAAAATAAGTGCATTTGTTCTTGGATTGAGGAGGTAAACGAGACATTTTGCCAATCGAACAAGATAATTTACACTTTAAATAAGAAAACACAATTGCATTGTCTTATTTCAAGTGCACATTATTTAGTTATCTTATTTTAAGAGTAAAAATACTCATTCCATTGGCAAACTATCTCATTTACCTACTCAAATTAAGGGTAAATGCATTTAATTAAGGACATTTTTACTCATTTCTAGATGGTTTTTCCAGTGTAGAAATACCTATTGTATCAAAATTGCAAATACAATGACAGCTCTAATATTTTAAAATGAGAATTTTCTGTCTGATTTCATATTTCATGCTTTAAAGGGTTAAGTTTAATGAGAAACATCTGAGTTAGTATTTAGAGATCTTGATTCAGCATTCAGCTGAAGGGTCCTTTTATATTCCATACAAGTATGAATGGGTGCGTAGCACTTTAGCAGAAATGGAGACTTCATCTGTCGGATTTGGATGAAATGGAAATGTCATAGTAATATCTATTCCTTTGACCCTTACATTTTAGAAATAAGCCTGAAAGATAAACTGAACCGTGCTTCTCGTAAGAAGCCCCGGAGGCAAGGACTGCAGGTGGGAACTAATAAATATGTTCCTTATGTTATTAGCATCAAACTGCCTGCACTCTCCGCGGAGAGTTACAAAGGAAAATGTGACACATTTTGACTGTAATGGCAAATAAATGACTCAAAGATTCAATTAGGTCTCTGTTTGGAGTACAGAGAAGCTTCTGGGAATCAGTTTTTACTTTTGTATCGCAGCTCACAGCAGGCCGCTTCTCACATCAAAGTGCCTATTTTTCATCAACAGACTCAGACTCGTGGATTTTGAGGTTAATCACAACAGCAGCTTCATTTGAATTCTTCGAGATACCCGTCTGTGTAAACCTGATGGAAATATGTATGATTTATTTAACTTACTTTAACTAACATCTCTGTAAACATGGTAAAACAGACAAGTTAATGAATGATAAAATAAAATAAAAACATTTTTTAGTATTTATATTAATTCTTAATACTTGTATTAAGAATTATAACAGTATTTACCTGAAGATCAAAGTAAACTGGATATGTAACCATAGGGGAGTTAAAGTGAAAGAACATTATGGAGATTTTAATAAGTCATTTAAAGTTGTTTTGAGAGCAGCAGGAAACAGATGCAAATAAATCTTGATATTTGATTAAAAAAAAGTAAATAATAAAACTGGCAAAAAAGAAAAACAAGATTGGGATTTATTTATTTATTTGACAAGGACAGTGTACATTATTAAGCATTCCAGCAAATGCACCAGAAATAGCTAAAATGCCATTTTTTAATCTGTTGTCCCTGAACAGATCATAGAATTATCTACACACATACCTGCTCCCCAGGCGCCACACAATGGTAGCCCACTGCTCCCCAGGGGGATGGATTAAATGCAGAGGTAAATTTCTCCAATGTGAGATCAAAAAAGTTCATGGTTAAATTATTATTATTATTAAATTTGTCCAGGACTTAAAAGAAATGGAGCTGATCTATTTTTTTTTATATCAGGATTTCTCATTTATTAAGAAAGTTAAAATGAAAAATACTGATTAAAGATCTGCCTGCCTCTAAATCACAGCCGTTATATAAATAAACATGACAGAATTTTTTTGCTACTAATATTTATTGATGTTTGGTCTGATGATTAAAACTTGACTTATTCATATCTGCCTTATTCTAATAATCAATTTATCACAACAAATATTAACCTTATATATTATAATTTGTCAAAGTTATAAACTTTTACTGTTCTTCATGCTTTAAGCTCATCTCAGTTGTTATTTTTTTTAGAGGGGCAGGGAAATAATAACAATAAAGGGGTCAAATAAAAAAATTTGCCGTTAAAATACTTTTTTTGGTAACTTTTCAACTTACATACTGGTATTTATGACAACAGGTCAAATTCAGAGTGAAAACAGAATTAGGTTAAATTATTTTTCTTTTCCTGTTCACCCTTTTTAGAGTCCTCTTAAAATTGTTTTCGAGGAAACTAGTATTTATTTTATTTGCGATTAATTTTAGTTGGTTTTCTTTTTTTAAATATATTTAAAAGGGACTTTTTTTGCTAAACAGATGAAAAAAACAGCTTGGAAAGAAGAGCAGCTGGCATAAAATCACTAACAGTTCAATTTATCTGGAGGTAATGTACGCCCACGCTCCGATGCAAAGGGTTAAAATGGTTAACAAATAAAATAATGTATCATTTTCTAGGAAAAAAAAAACACTTTTTAATACCAACATACCATGATTCAGCACAAGAATACCATAAGAAAAATGTCCTCTATTTTCAATTAGTGGTTAAGAGCATTGTTGGAGGATTCCTCTGATGTCATCTAAAAAGTTATGTTACAAGAGCTCATCTGGGCCTTTGGAGAGAGCTGTCATCAATGCACTGGTTCAGGACCTGTGCTGCGTCTGTTTTACAAGAATGTGAACACAATGGCAGTCCAGTCCGTAGACTGAGAAACAGTCTTGGTTCTTGGCAGCGTGACTGCTGGATGAGTGACAGGTATACTGATTAACTGAGCCAAGCTGGAAACTAGGACTACTGAGGGATTTTAATGAGAGAGGAATGAAAAGGCGAAATAACAGAGAACATGTAAGGAATGTTAAACACACAGACCTTTAAACACTGAAACTGATAAGGCAACTTTCTAAATAATACAATATATTATAATCTCAGTCCTGAATTTGTCAACATGTTTTTCATTTGATCAGTTCTCTTTAGTTGCTTACTGTACATCAAGGATTGAGATAAAGTCTTCACTCTTAGTGATTAAGCAAGGAATCTAAATCCGGTTAAAAAGAAAAAAATCAAAAAGCATAAAACTTTATTTAATTATTAATACCTTCAGAAGCGGAGAGTCAATGACCAGAGTGTTGTCACCAGGTTATAAAATCTAAAGTAATCAAACCAATGTCAGTAGATGTGTTTCCATTATTGTTCTTTATGCATGTTTTCTAGTATTGCATTATGTCATGGTTTTATCGAGAGCTCGGACCCACATGCAGAGAAACCTACGGTATTCAGAGAGACCAGGGGAAATGTTTAACAGGTTTATTGAAGAGATAATGCGGAATCCAGTGTTGCTCTGAACACTGTTCAACCGGAACTGAAAAGTGAGGGGAAGACACAGTGGTTGGTTTTTGAACTTGAAGAGGAGAATTTGGTTGCTGACTCATGATTTCCAGAGAAGTTGTTGACTCTTTGACTCCAGTCTGTGTGCGGTAGTTCCAGTGTTTGTCTGATTCGGTGGAGGGCGGACAGGGTTTACCCAGAATTCGGTTGTTTGTAGGTGAACGGGGAAGCTGACTGCCACTCAGATTTCCTGCGGTACTTGAACGGGTCGTAGTGGAGCTGAATCCCTTGCTCAGTGTGAAGCTCAGACGATCTCTTGAGGGGAAGTGGATTCAAACCTCCAGTTTAAATCCTCAGCTCAGTTTGAAGCTCAGATGATCCTTCCAGGGAGAGAAGGTCCGAAACATTCAGTTTGCAGCATGACTTCCTGCCGAGAGGCAAAGACAAAAAACAAGATTAAGACTCAGGTTGACAAGAACTCAGTTTGACTCAGCAAATCTCAGCTTGGCTAGAGTACCCAAAACTGGCTAACACTCTGACGTTGAGGTAGTGGCATTCTGCAGCTTAAGAGCACTCCGTTAACGAGGTAACCCTCTGCAGGTGTGTGGGGAGGTGGACCAGAACGAGGCGCCTCCTGGTGGAGGAAGGGAGACAAACACAGAAACACAAACACACAGACAGGAATCCTGACACATTAGAGAAACGGTCAAAATCGAATCAGCTTTTTTTTTTGCTTCCTTAATGTGCTGTTTGACTTTTCGAAAAAAGTTAATGTGCACAATTGTTTACAATGTTTTGATCTAATCATATTTACCTCACATGACTGATCATTTCATTAAAATGTTACATCGCTGATACGAGCTAGCATGATAAAGTAAATGCAACTTACCTGGTTGCATTCATTAAAACCTCCATGGTCCGTGGTAGTTTGCTAACTCTTCTTCCTGCTTATTACAGCCAAGCATAAGGTGAACATATGACAATATTACATTTGGATTACCCGGTTCTTTCTTTCCAAAGGACAGAAACACATGGACCCAAAATTTACATATTTGTATGGATATACGGCTGGTTTCTGTTCTACTAGCTAGTAGAGCTAGTAGATGGTAAAAAACACCATTTTTAATTACTTTCATCATCGGATTTCTACAGGCATCATGAAAAAAATGAAATGACATTCGTTTTTGATAACCAAAACGCTTTGTTTGCCATAAAGGTTATTAGAAATTGTTAGAAACAGTAAGCAGCGGTGGGAAAGGTTTGCAGGAAGATGGTTTGTCTGAGTTTTGCCTGCACTTCACGTGCTTTTAGCATAATATGATCAAAGGTTTGAAGCTTGGCTCTGTTGGCAGTTATAGGTTTTTTTAATGCATCGCCCTTGGCTACTCGTATAAGCTGAGAAATTTACAGAATCAAACCCACCATCATCAAAGCACACAGTTTGCACACAATGAAATGTTTTCTTTGCTTGTGTATACCTGTTGTCCATGGTGAAGGGTGTCATTTGATTCGACATGGATCAACAGAGGAAGAAGGGAATGAGGAACGGTGGGAAGCAGAAAGTGGTTGCTGCGTATGCTAACTAAGGCTGAATAGGAGCGGGGTTTAAGGCGGAGGGGGCAGGGATCAGGATTGCTGCAGTGGCATTGATTTTAAAGTGATTGTTTTAGTAGTTTTAGTGGTCATTGAGATCTGATAAAGTGTCCTTTTGGGGATTACCCCTAAACTCGCCTATGATGGGGTCAAAGTCAAGGTTGTATGTTCTGTTTAACATGGTTTTCTGTTTTGCCATTTTTCAGTATTTAGTCAAGACATATGTAGAGATTTGATCTAAAACAATAGGAAAATAAACAATTTCATTTAATTTTTTTGTTTGAAGAAAGTAAGAAATAACCAATGAGTTTATTTCTAATTATTGAACTGAGAGGAGATGCATTGTTTTTAGTGGTGTTGCACCGATACCGATACCAGTATCGGACGGGGCCCCGATACTGCCCTAAATGGTGGTATCGGTATCGGCGAGTACCAACAAATAGGGCGCCGATACCATTTTGAGAGCCATAAGTTTATTCAACTGTTGTCACCCATTCCTGGTAGGCAATAACAAGTTCTACTGGATTCACTTTGTATTAGATTTTTTCCTGCTTCACAAAGGTAGGCAGCAGCTTGACAAAGCCATGATGGCAATTATTTTACATTATTATGGTATCAGTATCGGCCGATACTGCACAGCCAGGTATCGTATCGGGGCCAAAAAATGGCATCGGCGCAACACTAGTTTTCAGTTTGAATGATGTTATCCAGAACATCTTTCCGGAGGTTTCTGCTTGTTTCTTAACGTCTGCTGGTTCAGTCAGTCAGCCAGATGTTTGGAGCATCTCATAGAACCAGCTTTGCCTTTCTAATTAAGATGTTTTCTAAAGTGGGTCTTCTACACCTATTAAACTTTATTCTAATGATTGTTTTCCACAAAAACTGACTTCTTTAGTTGTTAAAATAGTGCAGATGTTTTGATAATTAACTTTGGAGAAATTTACCTCTGCATTTAACCCATGCCCTTGGGGAGCAGTGGGCTGCCATCATGCGTCGCCCAGGCAGCAGTGTGGAGTTCAGGGTCTTGCTCAGAGACCCTGAGTGGCAGTCTGTGGGAGTGGGGCTCGAACTCAGAACCTCAGGATTCCAAACTCTATGCCCTAACCACTAAACTGCGACTCCCTGCTAATGAGTATATATAATGAGAATATGACAGCGGAAATATAAATATCAGAAAATGATATTTTACTAACTGCCCTAATGTATTTTGCCTAAAAGCAAGATGGAAAAAAAACAACAACAAAAAAACGGTATAGATTTTACCAGCCAGAATAGTCAAATATTTAAATAATTTTTATAGGTAACAGATCGATGGAATAGTATTGTTTTTATTTTATTATGTAATTACTTTTTTTGCACTTTTAAACAACCTTGCTGGTTGTTTGAAGTTTGTATGGTCTTCAATGCATGAGTGGATTCCATCTGGGTTTTCTGGGTTCTGGTTGCTGTTTCTGATTCAGGAGGGGGTCGGTCATGTGGTATTTGTTTGGTCATGTGACCGTGATGGAGATACAGCCCAGGATTGTTGGTAATCAAAGTGACTAAATGTATGATACCGATAAATATTGGTTATTTGCCATGTTGATATCAGATATCGAAAGTTTTAATGTTTCTTTCAGTGTGAGTCATGCGATTGCATCAAAAGATGAATTTATTTCAAAGCATCCTGCTAATCTGTGGAGTACACCACCATGCCCTACTTTAAATCCTGACATTATTCATGTTATTTCATGGTTGTAACAAAAAAACATGGCCCAGATAAAGCTTCATTAACGCTTCTGGTTCAGTATAAGGTTAAAGTTTCCTGTTATAGTTTAGTTTTAGTGACATGATTGGGATCTATACAGTTACCTCCTGCAGCTCCTCTGAAAGTGACTGAAGGGAAATTATAAATTTTCTACCTTATTGTATTTTTTCTTCCAACAAAAACCCCGTTCACATCTAATATCCTTCTTTTTTTGATGCCAGGGAGGTGACTCAAATAAGCTGGGCTCTAATGTGCGACATCAGCTTCATGTTGAGACATTTTAGTGTTCAGAAATGCTTTGCCTCTGAAGAATTCACCCGCCTATTAAAGCAGATGTTACATTTTTTATGAAAGCTGCTAACGAACCACTTCTCATGTCTCCTAGTTGAATCTGGCCAACTGAAATGTTAAATGTTTGACATGTGCCAAGCGTACAGGGGTTTAAGTGGAACTTTAAATGCCCGAAGGAAAGCAGTTCCCTGATTTCATCTTCGTTTTTTTCCAAAGCGTAAGGAAAAAAAAACATGGAAGATGAAGAGTGTTTATGTTTAGGAGATGCAGGTGTGAACGCCTGGTGATTGCAGTGATATGAAGCTATATCAGATGTATCGTTTGCAGATCCTCTTAAATTTCCAACTTTAACATTAGAATATTTGATTATTTAAACAAAAAAATCTTTTTACATCTAATTTTCAGCAGCAGAACCATCTTTTTAATCTGTTTTTTTCCCTGGATTTTTTGACTGACGGAAAGCAAGCATTTATTGGGCTTCCATCAAAAATGATCAAGTCTAACTTGGCTTCATCAGAAGTTACCGTTCCCTTTATTCTAACTGCCTGCATAACCCCAGTGTGCTGCTTGTGTGCGATAAAGACAGAAAAGAAATGAGGATGCAGCTGTAAACATGTAGGGTCTAATCACATGTATGCAGGATGTGTGTGCGTTTGCATCCATGCAGCTGTTGGGTTGCGTCCAAACAGCAGCTGGAACTTTAGTGTGCGTGTGTCTTAATTACTCTCTGCTGTTACTAGAGGCAGATTTTCTCGATCAAGACATGTGTCCTCAGGCGGTGTTACAGTTATGGTAATTTTTTGCCTGCAGTGGGTAATATGAAGTGGGCTCCCAGAGCCTTGACAGTAATTTGAATGCTTTAGTCCGCAGGCAAGTAAGGTCCTTCTGAAAATGTGGCTTCCACCAAATGTTGTGCGGCTTGCTTTGTTTTTATTTTTTTATTTTTTGGAGTGTGTGGAATTAAGTGTAAAGGAAAGGAGGGGAAGGAATAAAGAGATGGCTCATTCCCTGCTCAGGGTAAAAGGCTAATCTCCCATTTCCAAGTTACAGCCCCTCAATTAGTATGGAGACACTATAATCCGATGTGACACACATTTCTACATGCAGAGCTGGCTATGTTGAGGCTCTTCTGTTCCATTTCTTGGGGAAGGAAGGCGAAATTTAATATTCACTGTCAAAAGTTTAATGCATACGCTCAGAGGGTCAGTCAAAAGAAATAACTTGCTTTTAAAAGCTATGAAAGCTCTGAGCCAAACCTCTCTAAGCAAAAGTGGGATGGGTTAGAACATGGCTAAATGGAGAGAAAAGGGAAAGTATATTTTCCTGCCATTAAGAAAAAAATAATTCAAAATGAAGAACTGAACAACAGCTCAGAATCACACTGCTGTCCAACCTTATCCAACCTCATAATTTACATTACTGCTCCTCTGCGGTACGAAGCCCAGAGGAGGTCAAAGAAGCAAGACTGTGAGACACGCAGTGAGACCACAACTCCTCCCATGGTGCGGCGTAAGCAACTGTAAATAATGGGTTTCAGAGCAAAGGGGTGCGTGCATCGTGTCCCGTGTAGAAAAGTATGGAAGTAAATCTGTGTCGCTTGGATTTGAATTAAAAATGCCACTGAAATTTAAATGTTGTATGTTTGTACTTACTGTTTCAGTGTTAAAATTATATTCAGAAAACATTTTTTACCTAAAAAAATTCATTGTCATTATTTCTACACAGGTGAAATTTAATTTGTTATTTTCTCT
>NW_015150532.1:1480289-1485091 GCF_000732505.1 Cyprinodon variegatus
AAGTTTTTCAAAATTTGAAACATTAGTGCAGTGGTTTATGTTAAAATAAACCTTTGGGTTAAGTTGTCGCAAGTGGGTTTTTCTTGTGTTTCTTGTAAATTTGGTCTTAAATTTTTTTTTCAAGTGGCATTAAAAAGTCTTAAAAAGTCTTGAATTTAACTTTCCTTATGCTGTAGGAACCCTGTAATACTAGCTTTCTTTGTGTCACTTTTTTTTGGGAGTTTTTGCTGCACTACTGGCTCGTTTTTCGACAGTTGGAAAGGGGTGTGAGAGAGGGGGAGAGACATGCAACAGAGGACCACAGGTTGGGTTTGAGGACTAAGACCTCTTTACATGGGTCATGCACGCTAAATGCTGCACCACCTGCACCCCCCTCTTTGTGTCACTTTTCATCTAACTAATAACTGTCCTGTCAAAACATTGAAGAACCTGATTTTTGGATCATCTTGTTTCTAGTTAAGCCAAACTTTTTATGTTGAATGAACTTCATTTATCTCACATTGTAGAAACTTACCTCTCTATTTAACTCATCCCCTTGTTGAGCAGTGTGCTGCCATCTTGGGGCCCCTGGGAGCAATCAGTTAAGGGTCTTGCTCAGAGAGCCAGAGCTGCGGGAGTGGCTTTTGAACCCACAACCTAACCACCACACCCCAAATGACTACTCCGGATGCAAACCTGTGACTTACGCAGCAACTTTGTGGTTACTTAACCTGCTGAGCTACTGATTCAGGCAAACATTTCTCCAGATTAATTTTTCTTTTCTGGTATCCTCTCTGTCAACCTCAGATATTTTTTCAGATGCTTTGTTCTGTGAGTATTGATGTTCCCTTTGAGCAACAACACCTTGGCGTTTGGTTGGGAGCACTGCCTTAAAAGGGCCAACAGACACATTAGTACTGTATGTAAGAGAAATGATTCCTCTGTCAGGTGCATCACACTTGGGTTGATATTTTTTCATGGAAGGAATTTTGATTAGAACAATATTATATGTTTAAATCTCGATGGGACATGTTGGCCTAATTAAAATTAAAAATCTGCAGGCATTACTTTAGGGATATGTTCTGAAAGAAACAGACCAGCTAGTGTTTATATTGTTTAGCATTCTTTACTGATGGCATATTTCAGTTCTTAGCTAGATTGAAAGTGTCTGGTCAGCAGTTCTAATTACTTTTGACATATTTGTAATGATTTTTTGGGGGCGTGTCTCCTGAGTTTCAGCAACAGTGAAGAACTGAGGGAAGATTTACTTAAATGGAGGAGGAAATTGCTTTGGGATTCTTCCTCTCATCTTTACAGCTTAGCTGTTTTAGACTCATCTCTGCACGCTCAATTCGTTCGATTCTTGCAGGGTTAAGTTGCTGTGAACGGTTGGAATGCAAAGCAAAAACGCCGCGGTGGAAGATGATGCGTGCAGTGAAGCTTCACTCCTTTATAGGTTAAGGTTCTTTTTTTGAGTGGAAATATGAGCTCTCAGGGGAAAGGCTCCATTTTAGCAGCTTTGATGAGATCTCAGGTCTCTACAATTAACAAAGCAGGGGTTGAACAGGGGGACTTTTAAGCTATAAAATATAATACTGTTTTCATGATGTTTTTAGAATTGTTTTCATAAAATTTAATTATGCAGAAGTGAAAGTTTTAGCAGTTCCACAGAGAATGAGGAAGAAGATGACAAGAAGTCTCTGAGGGACGTTTTAGATTTATTTTACTGTTTAGAAATGAATCAGAAGACAATCAGGTCTCCATTACTCATGTTTTTTTTTACTGGTTTTAAAGTCATCAATAAATTAAAAAACAAAAAATGTATTCTGTGCTCTTAGCTCAGAAGACCCGTCCATCCATCCATCTGTCTGACAGGATTAGTGTTTCTGCCTTCTTTGTCATCAAGGAGGATTTAAGGCTGTGTTGGTTTGGACAGAAAAAGAGCACATGATCTGACCTTTTCACATGGATTTACAGAACATCAAATCATCCCAAATGTTGTTGTTTTACATGAGGACCTCCTTTTTTCATAGGATTTTGTCTCTTTGGTTGACTTTTCGGTGTATTCAAGAAAAATCC
The DNA here is from genome assembly GCF_000732505.1 of Cyprinodon variegatus. Taxonomy (NCBI): domain Eukaryota; kingdom Metazoa; phylum Chordata; class Actinopteri; order Cyprinodontiformes; family Cyprinodontidae; genus Cyprinodon; species Cyprinodon variegatus. The sequence goes on from NW_015150532.1 coordinate 1,482,348, forward strand.
CCAGATCTACTCCTTCTGTTTAGGCTGAAACTGTGAGTCATGTATACAGCAATAACCTACTTTGGGCAGATTAAAAATGAAAGCACGCTGCTTCAGAGCCTACTTTAACCTTCACTGTGCTTTTTAAATCTTCCATTATACTCTCCTACACTGAGCTTCCCATTGTCTGTTCATGGTGGGGTTTCCCATGAAAGTGAGTCTTCTATATTTCTGCATCACTCGGTTCTGACAGCTGAGGGATTCAATTGAGCTCTATGTGGAATTATAAGCAGGGATTTCTAGAATCCTTACAGCACCCTGTTCCCATATAGAATATCTGCCCTAACCTCTTAAATGTTGAACTAGAGTTGAAACGTTCAGCTGGATTTATTAATTATTGAAAGAATTATTCATTATTAATCAAATCAAATGTTTACCTACAGCAATGGTACACAGACAGACTGTGGAGAAAACCATGACAAAAAATTAGAGCAGGATGGATGCATAAGTCAAAGAATTACCGTAAATTCCGGACTATAAGCCGCTACTTTTTTCCCGCTGTTTGAACACTGCACCCTACAATACAGTGCGGCTAATACAGGTTTTTTTTCATGGCGCGAAATAGGGCTGCAACAACGAATCGATAAAATCGATAAAAATCGAGTTTTAAACGTGTTGGCAACGAATTTCATTATCGATTAGTTGTGTCGAAATATTTTTCGTCCGATTCATCGATTAATCGAAAAATTAATTAGACAATTCATTGATTTTTAAAATAATCTTTAGTTGCAGCCCTAGCGCGAAACCCTAACCCTGCTGTGGGATGAAGAGGAGCGCGAGTGTTCAAGTGAGAGCAACAAGGATGAGACTGAAGTCGGTGACAGCATCCTGTAGCTGTTCCATTCAGACACCGAGGAAGAATACTTTGAGGGTTTTAGTGCGCAGGAGGAAGAAGAAAGTGATTAATGGCTTTTCCTGGTCGGCTGCAATGTTCTGTGCGTTGTTCAATTAAAAGTACCGGTATATGCAGCGTTATTTGCGTGTTACCGACACATACGTATATTTAAATGTGTTACAGGTAGTTTGGAAAAAAAAGCAATCATAATATGTACCGTATTTGTTTGTTTTATCATACGGATTAAATCAAACGTTAAAAAAATGCTCACATGTGATATCTTTATTTGTAAATATCTCATATAACGTGGGAAACCTGGGGCTTAAAATCCGGTGTGGCTTATAAAAGTACAAAATTGATTTTCTCTCTAAAATTAGAGCGTGGGGCTTGTAATCAGGTGCGCTATATAGTCCGGAATTTAGGGTAGTTTTTGGCTGATATTAGTATTTTTTTCTTGTATCGGTTTCGGCGAATACGTGCACCTATTAGCTGATAAGTGCATTCCACATCCAAGTCTTGAGATCTTGTGTAGTTAATGTAACACTGCTCCCCCCATTTGATACCTGTTTGTGACGTTTTCTTTAATTTACCAATCAATGTTTATTTTTGGTTTAATTGAAGACTTGTATAAAATTTGCTGTTACTGTGTCTTTCATTATCTAAATGGTTGAATAAAAAGCAATACCTGCTCATTCATTAGTAGTATGCAAACTTTTATCCAAATGCTTGTTTATTTAGAAATGTTTATTTTAAAAGAAGTATTTCTTGTTGCATTTATTTAAAAAATATCAATGATACAAAATAATCATAGCTCTAGTTCTCTTTTAAACCCAAAGTGGAATGTAAAAGTCCTGCTTGAATCTAGGGTAAATCTTCCAGTAAAAGTGGGAAATGAAATCTGGATGACATTACAGCTTGATTGCATCATTTATGGTTCTATAGAAAAGCCATACCTGGGCTTTAAGTCTGAAAAAGGCTTGTTTAGTTTCTGAGTCACCTATATGGTCTACTGCAGAGGTCTTCAACAGGGGGTCTGCGACCGCTAGGGGATCCACGGAGGTACAGCATGGGGGTTTGCAAAAGTTTTGGTTGATTAGATTTTTTTTTTTTTTATATATTCCCCCTCCAATTTTTTCCACTAATTGAAATGTCTTTAAATACACATTAACATGAATTCAACACATTGTAGTAAACATATAAATGGAGACAGAAGATGTCTTTCAGTCATCAGTGAACACATTCAGCGACACACAGGAGCTCTTTCAAGCTGGACACCGTTTCATTCACAACACCTGTCCCATCAACGAGGAATCAGAAATACTTTAATAATCCCATGGCAAAATTACTTTTGTTACATTACACCATCTGAAATACAGGGACTATAGGAGCATTTTGATATAACACAATTTCATACAATTTATATAAAATGAGGGGGTCACCGCTCCATCTCACCATCAATTTGGGGGTCTTTGGCCTGGAAAACATTGAAGACCCCTGATCTACTGTGTCTGTTTTTCAGGTCATCAACATATCGTACTTGTGATGTTTCTTGTTTAAAAAAATGGAAGGAAATCTTTTCTCAAACAGTTATGGAGGGAAAACTTTAATTAATTTAATAAATTATTAAAGCTCATTGATGCCAGTTCAATATCTGAGTACATTATTCCTGCAGTCAGGGACTTAGCAGCACTTTTCTACATCCCCATAATCTCGTCACAGAGGTCCAATTATTTTGTCCTCTCAGTGTTTTATGGTACCTAACATGTTTGACTGCTATCATTTCCGTAAATGAGTATCTGGAGCTCAGGTTCAAGCCCTTCAAACCAAAAAAAGATCCAAGTAGGGGCAAATACTCGTCTTTTATGCTATG
>NW_015150532.1:1485282-1491690 GCF_000732505.1 Cyprinodon variegatus
ATATATATATATATATATATATATATATATATATATATATATATATATATATATGTATATGTATTCAGTGTAATTTTGACCACTTTCAGCATAACCAGTTTTGTGTTTTCTTGTGCAGGACAGAACCACAGGAGAGGGAGCAAGTTAAAGAGTTGAGACACTCATAAAACATGAGCGTAGCAGCTGCATAGTGAGGACAAATTTGAGCATAGAATTCACTACGCTGAAATGCGCTGGCAAAACACCCTGTTGGGGTGGAGAAAATATAGTGAGACACTCTTGACTCACCACTAGCAGTGAGAGCATTGACCTGAGCAATGTGTCACGTATGCTTAAAGTGGATATAAAGCACGCTTTAGTTAGCAATATCCAAAGTCTGCTGAGGATTTTGCTACCATTAATTTTGTTCATACAGATTATACGTTGTTCAGACATGAAAATGCTGGCACATGACTAGACTAAAATGGGAATTGGATAAGGAAATGAAAGGAATGGTAGAGTCTCATTGAACGAAATGCATTTGGATAGTGCTATAAGTTTGTATTTCTGGTAAAATTCAGAGCTCTGGGAAGATTTTGTTAGAGGCTATTCAGAACCGTACAGGTATGGGAGGCTTAAAATCAGACACTATCATATAAACAAGTAAACAAATGTCCTTTAATATCAGCTAATTTACATCAGTAAGCATCTCAACACCTGTGCATTTACATCAATGCCATCGCTTCCATCTGGATGTATTCATGTTTGATAATACTTGTCATAACTCTGGCTTGAAGATAAATGCCCCCAAATGTCCACAGTGTCTACCAAAATACCCTGAACATAAATCACTCCCAGCTTTCCTCCAAGGGGATTAGGATGCTGCCCATTCGCTTGCTTCAAGTGTTTGTGCCAATGTGAGGTGACAGGGAAGGAGAAATCATGTATTTTTAGGAGGCTTCAGGCTATAATTAGCACAGCGTGTGTCTTTGACTGATACAGAAGGTTAGAGAAATAGCTGGGCTTTGAATCACACCAGGTAGCCGCTGACATCCTGCATGCCCTGCGATGCAGGTGTGTCGACAGGCTCAGAATAATAATGTCCCCCATCTCAACCGGTGTCTATGGTAAAAAGTAGCATTAACCCCTAAATTCCAAAACATAATGCTGGCCCCCACCCTGAACTATGTTTTCATGCAATTATAGGAAAGTAGGGTACTATGATTTGCATATAACAGCAAACATCATCCTACCTGCCCTTTTGAGCTACATTTTACCAGATGTGGCAGTCATGCAACATGATGTGAGATCTGTTGTTTAATTTTAAAGATTTGATTGGCCTGTTTGGTAGAAATGGAAAATGTTTAACACTAGAGAGAGGAGGGAGATTCTTTCTGCTTCTACTCTGTGTTCATGCCCAGTGATCGATCATCCACCATTCAGTAAGATATCGGATTGAGGTGGGTTTTTCTGTTCATGCTCTTAATCTGAGTTTATCACAAACCACAGACCTGATGGAAAAAAGATCATCTTCATCCTGTGAAACAGAAAAAACTATAGAGCATATATGTGCTTAACAGTTTTTTTTTATGTAGTCAAATATATATTTTATCTCTTGTTTTTTCTTTTTTTTTTAAATCTTTATTATATTGTATAGTTGGATGTGTATATATATTATATAAAACTGTAACTGGAGCGTGTAACAAAAGTAATTTCCCTCTGGGATTATTAAAGTATTTCTGATTCTGATACTACTACATATATTACCATTACATGGAGCTACTGGGTGCTTAATAGCTGTTGCACCATGACTGCACTGCACTGCAAAAATAATCTAGAAATAAGTCAACATGTCTTAAATTAAGTGTATTTAACCCTAATTTGAGTTAAAAAAAAGATGATTTGCTCTTATTTTAAGAGTAAATATACTCTTAAAATAAGATAATTAGATAATATGCACTTGAAATAAGACAATGCAATTGTTTTTTTCTTATTTTAAATGTAAATTGTAAAATTTCACACTTACCTGCTCAATAAAAAAAAAAGATGCACTTATAAGAAAAAATTAGTAATTGAGATTTAAATTTTTCCAGTGTAATAACCAAATCTGCACCTGGCATTTGTTAAGGAAGCTCATCTCTCACATCGACCTAATTAAACTTAATAATTACATGCAAAAACAATTTGGAGAACATCTTGTCTCTGGATTTGTTGATGTCATGCTGCATTTTCTGCGCTTCTGTCACACCCCATTAATTTTCTGGAGGTTAGCGATTTGCATGCTGCTTTTGGCCGACAGGATACATAATGCCTCCTGTTTTGACAACATTCCCATACTTCACTCTGAGCTAAAGAGGTAATTTATCTTTTATACACAGGAGGGCACGTTTATCACTGCTTTACCTATATCTGACCACCAAAAATAAATGGCACAAAAGTAATTTGTGCTGAAATGAATCTGTAAAATAGAAAAAAACGGAGAAAATGGGTGTTTATGTATCTCTGTGTGTTTTAGCATTTCAGATCTCTGATAAGCAACTGCTGTTTATTTCTCTGCGCTAATTAACTGATTGACATCATGAATACAAACATGGCTTTGCAAGTTGTTTTATTTTCTTATTCATTTCTAGGATTTTTTATGTTACAGCCAGAAATATATGTTTTTATTGGGATTATTTTAGAATAAATCCAGTGCAATAATTTGTCCTCAGAAGTTCCCTGAATGGTGATCCCATAAGTGGGATTTAATCTCTGTATAAACCTGTAAAGGCTTCAGAGGCCTGTTGGACTGAACAGACTCTTAAAGGGATCCATGTCTAGTTGAAGATTTTGGCCTAAATGTGTTATAATTTTCCTATTAACTTAAAACCACACAAAAAAAAAACACAAAAAAAAAAACACAAAAAACGTTTGATATATAAAAACTCATACTTTAAGAACTATATATATTCTGTTTTTAATTTCTTTCATCCATGGAGGTCTGTTTGTCTAACCATTAGTACCCCCCACCCCTAAGTAAAACATATTGATGACTGCCCTAAAGTGGAACATATAATAACAGATTATAAAATAAAAATAATTTATTTCTTTTAATTTATTGATTTATTTTATTTTTCTTCTATCTTTTGAACTTAGCATTTAATTATAAGGGAATTTTATTAATTCAAACTCAAATAAAAAACAAAAAAATCTGTTCCTCTGCTTGGTTTTGATGTGTTTTAAAGCTGGTTGAAAAAAGCTTGTTTTTTTGTTTTTGTTTTTTGTTGGGTCTTATCAAAGTCGAACAGATCCCAGCCCTATTTAATTTTATTACTTGAGAAATAAAATATGTTCTTGTACCCCTTGCAATGCCCTTACGGACCACTAGGGGTACTTTAACCTCTGTTGTGAATCACTGTCTTATTGGACTGGAACCTACGGAATAAACTCACAAAGGCTAACATTTACCATTTACCTTTGTTAAATTTAGATATGCCACATTGCATTACTGCCTCAAAGTTTTCATTAACCGTTATACATGTGATATCTTATGAAATAAACAAATTTTATTGGATTGTGGTCTTCTGTTCTTCAAATTGGAAGATGAAGAACGACTGTTTAAAGTGACAGTGAAGCATCTTTCAACACGTAGTTCTAATATAGCTGAGAAAATGCTTTCATCCTGATGCTAGCTGTAAACATCCTCAGTAACAAAATGGAGCTCCTGTTAGCATAGCAGTCCATCTGGGTTACAATCTCTCAGCAGCAGCAACACAAACACCCGCCTCTTCAGCCAACTCTTCCTCTGTATGGTCCTCCTCATCTTTATTACCGTTTGTTTAATGTTACTCAGTGCGGATTTTGCTGGATGGACCTAAAGCTGCAGAACCTAGCATTCCTAAAAAGTAAAAAAAAAAATCTACTGGAATTTGTTTCCAAGTTTGAAGACGTTTTGCTTCCCTTCCAGTAAGCTTTTTCAGTCCAAAATGTCAGAATTAGTGTTCAGTTCGAGGCTTTATAGAGTGGACCAAAACTTAGAAAACATCCAAATTGAACTGGAAGAACATGTCCGCCCTTTGGGAATGGGGAGTCGTTTGGGTTCTTTGTTAGCCTCCAATACCCGATACTGGTCTATGCCGCTAAACAACCAACAAAGGCTAACAAAGAACCCAAAAGGAACCCTCATTACTAAGGGGGGTACCGTTTTAGACATGTTTAACATATTTAGGCAATGTTGGGCTTGCAGATGTCCACTCCTTTTATATAACATATTTGTGATAATATTGTGATAAAAGGAAGTCTTTCCTCTCCACTGTCGCTACAAGCATGCTTAGTGTAAGCGATTGCATTTCAGTCAGTGAGTCGATGCAATCAGCTGGTTTTCCTTAGATAGAAAACTTAATCAATTTGACTGGATGATCTGGTTGAATTGTAAAGTGCCTTGAGATGACTTGTGTTGTGAATCGGCGCTATATAAATAAACTCAATTGAAAAAATGTAATTGATAAATATCCTGCTGTATTATCATGGTGGTTTTATGCTGTCTAACATGGTTGTGTAAAAAGACACAACTGCTTGTCCTCTATTTCACAGGTGGAAGTTGCAAGTTGCAAGCCACTCCAATTTTATTCCCCAATCCTAGCAGCATGCTCTGAAAGCACACAGTGCCAATAATCTTGGCAGATTTTATCTTGTATGATGTGCAGTGATGAGGTTAGCCTCAGGACATGATTTATGGTTCCTTGATTCTAGCAGAACTGTAAAGGGAAAGGGGTTCTAAGTTCCCCATAAAAGTCAAATACTTATTAACCGAATCACTTAAAGGCATTTGTGTAACGCTATTGTGAATTTCATACCAGTTGTACATGTGTAGGATTTATTTAGCCTCTTTGAACTGGGATGATCATACACACAAAAAAAAATCAATTTCACGGCTTAGCTGGAGATTACATTATGCATGCTACAGTTGGATAAATTTAGAAAGCTTTATTTACCAAAGTAAGATATCTTTATTTGCATTAGAAACCAAAAACAGGTTTGCAATGTAGTAAAGTAAGCCTAATGAGTTCAGCTTTCAGTAACATGTTGCTAACGTTCATCCCAAGGGAAAAGGCTCCAGGTGGAGCAGGTATCTCCTTTTTTAGTGCCTCCTGTAGGAGACACAACATGGATGGATGAATCCCAATGAACATAGGCATCAGTCTGAGTCATATTCTATTTATGATGCTCATAAGCAGTGATTCACACAACACCAAACTGCATTTATTTATATTTTTTTTCAGATGTACTGTGTCTAAGTAGGAATATATCATTTATAATTGAAAAGGAAGGCAGCAATGGTTCGTTTGTGTAAAAATAAGTGTGCATCTCTGTCATTAACTTTGCTTGAGTTTTTCATGTCACTTTTGATCTTGATGTGCGTCGCTCATAATCTGCTGATTCTCGTGTCACATTCCTCTCCATGCCAATCATGCCCACTGTCTTCCCAATGAACCTAACATTTGAAAACTTCCCCTAATTAAAACTAAAAGTCGTTCCAAGCAGATGGTACGACGTGGCCGGGGTAATTATTGCCAAGTGAACCGTGGCCCTTGTGGACCTTGACAGAAATGAGCAGAGCACAGCTGGATTGGCTAAGAAGCTTGATTTCTCACCGAGTAGCAGCATGATGATGAGACCCACAGGCGCTACGCAGCTGATCAGGGGGATTTCTAGATTCTCCATGCAGTCAAATAATGCTGTAAGTCTGAACTGTTTGAGTGCTGCAGTCTTTGCTCCTCGTTCGTGTTTTTATCAGTTTATCTTTTGTTAGCTGCAATATTCTTTATTGTGAGAAGTGAACTGCTTTTTAAAGAAAAGAGAAAAAAGCTATTCAAAATACTCTCAATAAGATGCAGTTTAAATTAAAAAGACTGCTCCCTCTGTGTTGATCTCAATGTCACTATCTTCCGTACTGCAGGTATCAACATTTTAGAATGAATTACCACTTCTTTTATAGAAACCAATTAGGTTATGTTTCAATAATATTGGTACGTGACTGACAGGATGTTGTTTTCTAAAACTGAAATTGATTTAACAATGACACAGCCCTCATGCGCCACCTTAGCTATTCATTTCCTGTATTAAACAAAGGTTTATATTTTGTTTTTCACCAAGGGTACAATGACGTACAGTCTTTGCTTTGACATTGGAGAAACAATTGGCATCAAAGATGTTTGTTTCTTGTAGTTAACAATAAGAAAGACTTCAGATTCAGACAAACACAATGAATACCTAAACTCAAAAAAAAAAAAAAAAGGTGAGAGGAAAAATGGAAGGTTCTAGAAATTAGCTGTTGTTTTTCTTATGCAGTATAATTCAATCCAATTTTATTTGTTAAGCACTTACAAAACAACCACAGCCGACCAAAGATCTGTATAGAAAAATAGATAAAACGTCAAAGTAGGGCAA
>NW_015150532.1:1492315-1500678 GCF_000732505.1 Cyprinodon variegatus
AAAATCCCAATATCATGCATCCCTAATTATTTTGAAAATCAATTAATCTGTCAATTATTCTTTTGATTAATTGATTAATAATTTGAAAGCCAAAGGTTCACTAAAGAAGATTTTTTTAAACCAGGTGAAACTAAAACATTTCCAATTAAGGAGTTCTGGATAGAGAATATTGACAGATGAAAATGTTTTTTTTTTTATCTTAAATGCAAAATATCTGTATAATTTTTTTTGCAATTTTGACATAATTACTGCTCTAAGTGGGTCGCTCTGTGAGCTAAAGGCGTGTTTTACAATCTCTATGCTCCATTTAACGATTAATCGATTACTAAATTAGTAGACGAATATTTCAATAATCCATTAATCACCATTAAACCTAATAATTGTTTCAGTCCTACATCACAGATAAAAGACAAACAGCTCAAACAGTCACATTAACAAAATCAAGGCAATAAAATTGGATAAAAGATAAAAGCAATAAGAGGATAAAATAAAGCCCACTGTCTTGCAAGGTGTCAAAAGCCAGAAGGAATGGGTGGGCTTTGACAAATGGTTTAAAAACAGACAGAGAACAGTCCTGCCTGATGTGCTGAGGCAGGTTGTTCCAGGGCTTTTGAGCTGCAACGGTGAAAGTGTGATTCCCTCTGAGCTTCCGCCTAGTTTTAGACTCCCAGGAGCAGCTGACCAGAGAGAGTAGGTCTATAGGATATATAAGCTCAGAGAGGAGTCAATTCATACATTTAGCAGAAAGGATAAAAGATCTGCCCCACATCTACTTAGCGGCTCTGATAGACGCTCCATGTTTTTCCTAGCTGCAAGAATTAGCCGGAGATAATCACCTTTTTATATAAGTGCTTTTAAGTGAGACACATTTCAGGGCTTTAAGAGCCAGAGTGCCCAGCAACCAGGCTTAAAATCACATAACAGATGATTTTCAGCTGACCTTCACTGACAATATTCTCTGCATAACAAGTTCAGCTCTTTCCGTCTCATCAAGATTAATGACTGCTAATTTAAAGTGCAAGGACTTAACATACTTCATTCTGTAAAAATGTTGTTTTCCCATTAAAAGCAATTAGACTGGCTTTAGTTGTTGTAAGCTGCTCTTTGTACTAATTATGAGCTAATGTTTTTTTTTGACACAATTCTTGGAGAAAGTAACAAAGGTTAGTAGTTTTTTAATGGCTGAGCTGTACTGGTAGGTTTCCCTTATTGCCCGTTGAGGCCTGGAATAGAGGTCAGTCTGTTCACAACTCTGATTACGATGAAGTGAGTAAAAAAATACCTGATTACAATTTTGACTCGTGCACATTTACCCTTGCCTGCATAAAACTGAAACCTAACATGCTTTAATAGGGATTATACTTATAGATCAATGGATACCCTTAAAATGATAACAAAAAAATAAATATTTTTTTATTATTTTACAACAGGAGTCTGTGAAACATTTTTCGCCATACGGTCACTACAACCACGAAGCAGGCGGAAAAAGTTTCGCTCATTTTTTTGAAGATGTTGCGACACCTGTCCAGGAGTCATAGTCAATTCTGTCAGTTCACACCAGTGCAAACAAAGATTCCTGGTTGGGTGTTGAAAGGTCTGCAAAAAAACTTAGCAAAACTCTGGTTTCCCCCAATTTAAGTCGGCTTTATAACAGTGATCTTTGTTTATAAAATGTTTATATCTCTAACTCATTTAATTAAACTTGGATAACTAGATCTTTACTAATAAGCACAGATGATGATTACAGTAATTTACACCATCTGAGGTAAATGGAGGCAAAAGCACTGTTAGTTTTCTAAAGCAACGCCTGAAAATACTTCTTCTGTTTTTGATATTTTGGGGAAAAATGAAAAAAATACATAAAATAAAAATCAGACAATAGGTAGGTTTGAGCTATCCTTGGGTACAGTTACCTGGTTACCTGGGGCCTGAAATGTTCACACTTAATGTAATTATGTGATTAAACATTAACTGTAGTTAAGGTTCACATTAAAATGGATTAGGAATCAAAAATGTATCTAATTCAACTGTTTATATGGGCATAAGTTATTGGAATAAAACAGCCAATTGGTCTTCCCAATGGCTCACTGATCCCCAAGCATTTAACCCATCCCCTTGGGGATGGGTTAAATGCAGAGAGTGAATTTCCCTGCTGTGGGACATTAAAGGGGTTTACATTTTAATTTTTTAATTTTTTATGTTTAATGTAATTGATCTAGTCAGAAGCTTGCCAGAGCAGCAGCCAATTTAAAGCAGAAACACTGCATTTGGATGTGTGGTGCACACACACTCAGGTTAGTTTGGATCATTCAGAATAACTTGGTCCTGAAAAGCATTTAACTGCATGATCATGCAAATTATCAAATGAACTATTATTATAAACCATCTTCTCAGTCAGGTCACAATTTTATTCTGATTCTGACAAATCCGACAGAATATTACGACTGATAAGTTTACATGACATGTTTTTTTGGTCTAATCAGCTGTTTATTCTATTTAATTATATACATGTAAATGTAGCTACTGACATAGTGCACACGTGGACATCTTTTATGTTTACATGCACAAATTCTGGATTGCAATGTATTTGGATAAAAAAAAAAAAATGCTTATACCGTTAATATGGACATGAGTGATTAGAATAAAATGACATATTGGTCTAAAAATGTAAACATGCCTGCCAGAATCCTATGATCAGATTCAGCAACACAGTTAAATTTGATTGTAAATTGTTGTACAGTGAACATAAGTAATCTGATTACATTGAGATGTTTTCAAATTAGCCAATTAGTCTAATAATTTTTCTGTCTGACGTGACAACCATTTATCCTGATAACTGATGATCCTGTTAACGTAGCTTCTCAGGTCAGTTTGCCACAGTCAGAATGACATTATCCGATGTGTTTACATGCATGCCATTAAGATTGGGAATCGGAATTACCAACCCAGAATTTGAGTTTCTCAGATGCTTAAAAAAAAATTTATATATATGTATGTTTTAAATAAGGTAGCTAACCAGAGTCGGTCTGGATGAAACAGTCTGAGCTTTTCAATGAATTTAATACTCTGATGATTCAACTTTTTGTAAACATAACCATAAATTATTACATGATTTTTGTTCAACTGGAATCTAAATATCAAACATATGAACTCTAGTATATATCTTATGATTTTTTTCAGTTTTTAGTGTGAGTAAAACTGAGATCCCCAGGGATTTGAAAATTGTGTTTTGTTAAATTGCGATTGTTCTGCATATGCCCTGAAGTTTACGTATTTTACTTGTACAGACAGAGAAACAATCAGATTTCATTGTATATCATGCAGTTAGTCGGTTTCATCATATGAATTGGATCCCAAATTAAAGCAATGGACCATTAATTCAGGTATACTTTATTGTATTAATTCTTTCATTATTAATGAATACATTTTCTATTTGTCTAGCAGATCTAGATTAAGAGTGCATCAAAAACACATAGGAAATAACACAGGTATCTTTTAAAACATGTAAGGTAATGTAACTTAGGAAGGTGTGCCATGAATATGAATACGGGGGGGAACAAATATCCTTGGGAAGCCTATCTTAGCACAGCACCAGTGCAGCAGGTCAATGATGTAGCTCTCATCCTGAGTCAATAGTGTTTAATTACATCATGTTAACCATGTGCTGAACTCATAATACAATCCCACAACAAGTGTTACACATAGCCGACCAGTCATATCTTTAATTAATCCTAACCCACACTTTCCACTGCCCCATGGTCCTGTGGATCCACTTTATTTGGCGACTTCTTCCTTCAGTCGGTTGTCTGGACATCAAAATTAGGAATCAAAATCAAAATGCTATACTGAAGAAGTTTGCATTGAAACACATTCATATTAAAAATTAGCTCAGTCAAAGTCCAGCTCTAAAATCAATTGAAATCTGCAGTAGAAAATAATGTTCACAGACAATTTTGTTTGCAATTTAAAACAGAAATTCCTGCTGCTGCAAGTAGAGCATAAAAACTCAGAGGAGGATGAATACAAAGCCAGACCAAACCTCTGCTTTGTGCTTAAATAATTATGTAAAATATGTTAAAGTTTGTAGCTGTAAGTGTGACATATTTTAAATGGTTTATGTATGTTTGGAAGGGAATGCAGTCCTTCCGTGAGATTTAAGGTTTGCCTGCAACAGGAAACAGTTATGGCTGAATAACAAGACCAGACAACTGTGCTGAGGGCTCGTAGTCAGTGATTTATTGGTCTGTACAACAGGTCCTCCTGGAGAACCAGCCTTAGAACTATGATTGACTCCGACCTCTGCCTGTGGTCGAGAGGATTTTTGTGTGAGTGCAGTTTTAAGTTTAGGATTAGTAATCTTATGGCTGTTGTTCAGAATTTGAGTGTTTTACCTATTACCGTACCTACTTTTAGTATTTCAAATGTTTATACCATTGTCGTGGGAAAAAAGTATTCAACTAATCATCCTAGTTGAATAAACGGAGATCGATGGATTTTACTCTGTCGGCACATTTATTCATATCATTGCAAAGAGAGAGCAGTTCATCATACAGCCCTTATGGAACAGCATTCTGCCCTGTTCTGCATGAGCAGCGTTCATTCCCCCCCTTACTTACAACAATGGAAAAGTATGGAAGTAAATCTGTGTCGCTGGGATTTGAATTAAAAATGCCACTGAAATCTAAATGTTGTATGTTTGTACTTACTGTTTCAGTGTTAAAATGTATTTAGAACACATTTTTGACCTAAAAAGAAGATCATTATCATTCATTATTTCTACATAGTTGAAATTTCATTTATTTTCTCCTCAAGCTAAAAATTCACAACTGGCTCTATTTCACTGTCTTAAATTTGGCGTCTAAATTCAGTGTAAAAAGGGAAGGGGTTACTTCAGGTCACAGACATTAGCAACTGACACTGAAAATATTGAGTTTGAATTTTGAAAGGTTGAACTTTCTTATATGCAGATTTTTTTAACACTCAAAAATTCAACTGAAAAATAAGTACTGAAAATGTAATCACTTTGAAATAGTAATGTGAATTTTTAGCTTGAAGAGAAAATAACAAATGAAATTTCAACTGTGTAGAAATAATGACAATGAACTTCTTTTTAGGTCAAAAATGTGTTCTGAATATATTTTAAGTACAAACATAAAACATTTAAATTTCAGTGGCATTTTTAATACAAATCCTAGCGACACAGATTTACTTCCATAGAAAAGTAGTCAGAGTCAAAACAAATTACAGACACTTTGGTTAACTGTAACATGTTATGAATCAACCTTGAGAAAGAATCTGGTTTGTTATGGGAAGAAGCTATGTCTGGTCTACAAACACCATCCTGCTGAGAATTGTGTGGCCTTGAGAGAGAAACAGACTTTTATAGTGAGTAAATAGCATAAATTAATATATAAAAGAAGAGAAATCAAAATTTTCCGACAACAACCATCAATATGTTTCATGACCTACTGCTGGCTTTTATCTTAGTCCAGTAAACTGCTTTGAAAGGTAAAACGTTTAACGTTGTTGAGATTTAGCAATTGTGTGATAGAAAACCTGCAAGTGGAAACTCATTTTGTCGAATAGATGGATGCAGTGAGGTGAAGATAGCACAATGGCGAAGAGTCGCAGAAATGGTGTAAAGTGGAGATAATTAGTGCAGGGTATCAGGGGAGGAGAGGCCTTGGCAGGAATAATGAGAGAAATGATGAGACTGATCTCCTCTGATCAGAGGATGGTTGCTGGGATTTAGATCAAGTTTACAGTTTCTGACCAACATGGTTTGATTGCAGCGTTTTGGCATGTTTTAATTCCCTTCGTTGACACACTCTGATCTAATCCGTGCTTCTTTTGCTCTGCAGCCAGGAAAACATGTGCCCCTGCAGAGTTTGCCTGCTTAAATGGGCAGTGTGTCCCGGGACGGTGGCGATGCGACGGGGAACCTGAATGTCCAGATGGCTCAGACGAAGCAGAGGAGACATGCAGTAAGTTATCTCATTCTGTATATTCCTGCTATAAACTGACACGGATTTGTCTTTAGGAATCTGCAGCAGAGAGGTGTTCTACAAAACTTTTAGTGTAAAAATGTTCTTCCTTTTTTGCTTCCCTGGTCAAGAAGTTAAATTTAAAAAATTTTTTTTTCAAAATCAGACTGAGCCATTCTCACCTCCTAGAGTTAAAAGCACTCAGCTCCTCTCTTTTCCTCCTCTCCTCTCACTGCCAGAGAGCCTCCTGTACAATTGGGGCCAAGGGTTAAAACAATTAGCTGCTAGAAGCCTAAAGCTCTGTTAATATAGCAAGTATATCAGGAGAACAGCCTTTTGGATCTTCTTTGGTGGACAAGGAAAAAGCTTTATTCAGACAATTATTGCAGGTGAGGAAGACAAATGCATTGATGCAGCTTTTACCACCTAGCATCAGTTGTTAAGGAATACATTAAAAGATCCGAGATAAACAACAGACCAACAACTGGAGCAGAAACTATCCAGAACAGAGCTGAACCTACTTGGCTTTTTTTAGAGCAAAATGATAAAAATCAGAAATGCTGCTAAGTAGATTTGTTTGGACCAGATCTATGTTTACTTCAAAGGCTGAAACATTTAATCAGATTAATCATGATTAATCGCTTATTGAAATGATCATCAAATGATTTAGGAAACAATTAATCATTAAATGGAGTATAGAGACTCTAAAACATGCCTTTAGTTGTCAGAGTCACCCAATTATTTCAAGAATGTAAAAAATATATAAACATTTTAAATTTAAGATAAAAAAAATATTTGTCTGCCGATATGCTCTATCCACAGCTTCGCAAGTAGAAACACCTTACTTTCAAAAATATTACGCAAAATAAATGACAGATTAACTGATATGCAATATAATCATTAGTTTTGAATTTGAATTTTCATTGGAGATTTAAATGTATCAAAATTATAACCAAAAAATATATAACTTATTTTTTTTATGTCAAGTGACAATTTCTTGGACTTGAACCAAGAGGATAACTTGTCAAGTTCTTCATTAACTACCTTTATTCAAATTTTAGGGTTTTTCTGCAAATAAGATTTTAGAAGATTTATCTGAAACATTAGGGAGGTCTTTAACATGTATTAAAAATAACAGGGGAACCAAGATGGAACCTTGTGGTAAACCACACTAAAGAGGAAGAAGAGGTGATTCTGTCCCTTTATAGTTGACAGTTTCATACCGGTCTGAAAGGTAGCTAGTGAACAAGAGTAGTGACTTATTTCGAAAGTCTTAGTCCCATGGAGAATTTAAAGCAGAGCTGGGAAGGTGTGTGTGTATGCAAATTGGACTCAATTTAATTTGTTTTATTTAGAAAAAAGGGCCAAAATGTAGGAAACTGGAAAGGTTATAAAATTAAACCCAATATGTTTGACTAATGTTGATCAATTGAATTATATCTTGCAACTTCAAATTTTGTTTTTTCTTTTTTGTTGCGTGTGTGTTACTGAGCTGAAAAGGAAATGGTAAAAATCTAAATGAATCTTTCAGAGGATTGTCTTTTAAGTTTCTTAGCAATTTGTGAATTTTGTTGGTCTCAATATTTAAATAATGTAGCAGCCAAGCAAAATCCCAAATGAGTCCTGCAGAGTTAAAGGAGAGAGACAGTAAAAGACTTTGGAAGTAGAACGTGTTTATGTTGAGAATCCAGTAAAAAATTCATGAAGGAGGGTTTCATATCTTGGCTGCAGAATAAAGAGCTAGGTGTCCTGATTTGGAAATCTCATATGTGTTCTGTTGATGCTTTAAATTACAAAGTTTGAATTGCAAAAGTCAAAATTGTGTTTGTCTTTGCAACAAATAAATAAGTAAAAATAGTAAAATAATGAATTTCGGGGGTTTGTTTTCAACATTGTGGGATTGGTGTCACATAAAAGCACACCTTGATGATAAGTAGCTCTAACCCCGCTGCCTCTCGCTGTCTTACTAATATTTTCTCATGAAAGGAGTCAGATCACGACAACATGAACTGAACAGGGGTTTCCTAATTAGATCTTCATCACAGCTGTCTGTCTCCGGTTTGAGTGACTCTTGCTGTGACTTAATCACTCTGAAGAGGAGGATGGATGAAGGGGAACTCATAGGAGGTCATTTTATACATTTACAACTGGAGTAACCAATTAACACTTAGCTGGTTCTGTCATAAAGCTAATTTTACTGTGAGGGTAATACTATGAAGTCAGAAAATACTTATATTAGCAGTTTTATATTAGGGTGGATTCATGTAAATTTCTCTGAACTTTAAATGTTTTAGATGTGCAGATTCCAATATTTCACAATGCTTCATGCTTCTTCTCTGTGTTCGTCACTTGTTTTTTTTTATTTTTTTTTTATTTTTT